>NC_060184.1:35732758-35745258 GCF_021184085.1 Oncorhynchus gorbuscha
ATTGCGTGATACGGTCATGCACCACGAACGTACATGTAATGAATTACAGTGACATTGATAGGTGCTTGTTTTAGTAACACATTAAGCCTAATGGGCAGAGAGAGGCTGTTTTGCTGACTCATAGAGCCTGAAGCCAACGATGGACTCAAAATCGAGGAGCTTCCATCCATCTCCTTCTATCTGCTTCTACCATTACTGCCTGTTTAGTCTGTTTAGTCCACTGTGAAATAATCCCAATGCTGTGTGTCTGAGGTGTGTGTGTGTGTGTGTGTGTGTGTGTGTGTGTGTGTGTGTGTGTGTGTGTGTGTGTGTGTGTGTGTGTGTGTGTGTGTGTGTGTGTGTGTGTGTGTGTGTGTGTGTGTGTGTGTGTGTGTGTGTGTGTGTGTGTGTGTGTGTGTGTGTGTGTGTGTGTGTACGTTTGTATGCGCGTGCGAGTCTGTTATGTTATAAATAATACCTCTCTCCCACACTATGACTCACGCTTTGAGTCGGCTTTGTGGAGGCTCCAAAGCGGTGTCTGGAAATAAACCCCGGAGCCGACTAATAATTATCTTTACGCTCCCGTCCGGCGGTGTGTGTGTGTGTGTGTGTGTGTGTGTGTGCGTGCGTGCGTGCGTGCGTGCGTGCGTGCGTGCGTGTGTGTGTGTGTGTGTGTGTGTGTGTGTGTGTGTGTGTGTGTGTGTGTGTGTGTGTGTGTGTGTGTGTGTGTGTGTGTGTGTGTGTGTGTGTGTGTGTGTGTGTGTGTGACTATTTCTAAATCTCATTGACCGCAATGAGATAATCGGATTGATAGATTTCTTGGCAAAGTCTCAGGGGCAGTCGGCTCGCCTTTGATCTGATTGAAGAGAGAAACATGTTACACGGGCCAAGTATAAAGAGAGAGGTAAAGACAAAAGCAACCCACATGAAAGGTCATTGACCCGAGATGACCCTAGATGACCCTAGATGGCCATTGTGACCATGGAGTAAGAACCATGTGTCTCATTGTAGTATGATTATGATGTCATTTGGTTGTGGGTGCAGTTTCCATTGAATTCCGTGAATGGTTCTACTGAAATAACTAGATTACAATCACACAGCACAGCGCCTCGTCCACCGTGACCACTACTTAGTACTCTGGCTGTTGCATCCAAAGGAGGGAGGTTATCTCATTCGGGGGGGGGGGTCTCTAATGTGTTTAAATAGCCTTTGAAGGAATGGCACACTGCAGCTTACAACAGGCCTAACCCTCAGCCACTGCAAAGAGAGCAAATGAAAGGACACATTTTCTTTCTCAGCCGAATTCACATAATCACCAAGGATAGGCAAAACGCCCTGCCGCTGCCGAAATGAAAAGGCAAATTCCTTTGTGTGTGTGTGTGTGTGTGTGTGTGGGGGCATTATGCTTTAGATTAGAACCCATATCGTATTAGGGCTGAATTCTCTTTGTAGTGAACTCGTCAAAAGTGGTGCACGACATCCGGATTCTGGGTACCTTTTCGGACGCTAATATGACAGGGGTTTTAATATGACAGTATTTTCTCCTGTCTATGTGACAGTGTGTGGCTCAGATGTCAGACAAGCCATTGGTATGCTGGGTAACTACCCTGGTCTCAGAGGGTTTGGATCCAGTTCTGCATCACAGGACTGAGTGGCATTTCTGGTTCACTGCAGCAAGTCACTGCACTGACTAGCCTCCACTGACTAGTCACATGTGTTTTGATTTCATTCCCAAAATGAATGGGGAAGCAGGGAAAATAGGCGTGGAACCAACCAAAGGACATGAGGGGATGAGATGGCTTCTGCCTGTTAAATATGCAGAGCAGGATTAATCCTTCACCTTAGCTCTGGTTCACTCTCCTCCCTACAGCCTTGCATCGCAGCACACAATAGGACAGGTTCGAGAGAGCGTAGAGAGAGAGAGAGAGAGAGAGAGAGAGAGAGAGAGAGAGAGAGAGAGAGAGAGAGAGAGAGAGAGAGAGAGAGAGAGAGAGAGAGAGAGAGAGAGAGAGGGGCATTGGGGGAAGAGATAGAATTAGAGAGAGAAAGCTCAACTATTTTGCAGTAGCAGGCCACTTGGGTCACTGGTTTCAGAGTAACCTCACTGGCATGGGTTATATCAGAACATTCTCCGTCATGAGTTCAAACAGCACATTTATCTCAAGCTAAAATGTTTCATGATAATCTTATATTGCTAAGCACCTAGCTACTTCATGGGAAAGTTACTTTGTCAGAGAATAAAAGCCAGTCTGTAAAAATCGACTTCATCCTCTATCCTCCTCACCCTATCTGATATTCTATTAATATCATGTGTCATTTGATATAATCTGGGTCATGTCAATTCATTCAGGAAGATAGCCTTCAATGCTTGAAACTTCTTCTGTGGCAACAAACAGATGGTAGTAGAGTATAGCTCTTTCTGTGTCTGTCTGTCTGTCTGTCTGTCTGTCTGTCTGTCTGTCTGTCTGTCTGTCTGTCTGTCTGTCTGTCTGTCTGTCTGTCTGTCTGTCTGTCTGTCTGTCTGTCTGTCTGTCTGTCTGTCTGTCTGTCTGTCTGTCTGTCTGTCTGTCTGTCTGTCTGTCTGTCTGTCTGTCTGCCTGCCTGCCTGCCTGCCTGTCTGTCTGTCTGTCTGTCTGTCTGCCTGTCTGTCTCTTTCTGTCTGTCTGTCTGCCTGCCTGATTCCTGATGGCTTGGTCAGGTCATGACTAACCTTACTGGGCTGCCATATCCCAAACTGATTGGATGTACACAGTACGGTTACCATGTGCAGTTATGGAACAAGTAATTGGTTATTATTGGGTAGGCAAGGCAACTAGGAGCAGCATAAGACCGTGTTCCTTCAGGCAGGTCCTCCACTGTTACGTCTGTCTACCCTCTGTGTTTATCAATGCTAGCTCCCATTAGTATTACATATTATTAGAGAGTTCTGTGTTTATCAATGCTAGCTCCCATTAGTATTACATATTATTAGAGAGTTCTGTGTTTATCAATACCAGCTCCCATCAGTATTACATATTATTAGATAGTGCTGTGTTTATCAATGCCAGCTCCCATCAGTATTACATATTATTAGATAGTGCTGTGTTTATCAACACCAGCTCCCATCAGTATTACATATTATTAGATAGTTCTGTGTTTATCAACACCAGCTCCCATCAGTATTAAATATTATTAGATAGTTCTGTGTTTATCAATACCAGCTCCCATCAGTATTACATATTATTAGATAGTGCTGTGTTTATCAATACCAACTCCCATCAGTATTACATATTATTAGATAGTTCTGTGTTTATCAACACCAGCTCCCATCAGTATTACATATTATTAGATAGTGCTGTGTTTATCAACACCAACTCCCATCAGTATTACATATTATTAGATAGTGCTGTGTTTATCAACACCAACTCCCATCAGTATTACATATTATTAGATAGTTCTGTGTTTATCAACACCAACTCCCATCAGTATTACATATTATTAGATAGTTCTGTGTTTATCAACACCAACTCCCATCAGTATTACATATTATTAGATAGTGCTGTGTTTATCAACACCAACTCCCATCAGTATTACATATTATTAGATAGTTCTGTGTTTATCAACACCAACTCCCATCAGTATTACATATTATTAGATAGTTCTGTGTTTATCAACACCAGCTCCCATCAGTATTACATATTATTAGATAGTTCTGTGTTTATCAACACCAACTCCCATCAGTATTACATATTATTAGATAGTGCTGTGTTTATCAACACCAGCTCCCATCAGTATTACATATTATTAGATAGTGCTGTGTTTATCAATGCCAGCTTCCATCAGTATTACATATTATTAGATAGTGCTGTGTTTGTTCAATGGAAGGACATACCATTTTCAACCACAACGACCCTTGTGGCAGCAAGGAGGGAAAGAGGACAGGCCAAGAGTACAGTTTTTTAAACGCATATCTCTCAATATGCTTTATTGTTGTATCAATGACTTTATATGAGTCGTCATCATCATTATTGTCAACAACAACAACGACGACAACAACAACCAAAACAACAACAGCAACAGCAGCAGCAGAAGTAGCAGCAGCAGAAGTAGCAGCAGCAGAAGTAGCAGCAGAAGTAGCAGCAGAAGTAGCAGCAGGAGATTATAAAGTCTAATTCACAAGTATATTTAAATGTATCGTTGCTGTGCTGTCTGCCCTAAAGTGTGTGGGATCAGGCCTCATTCACCAGTCTGTCTCTTTGTGTGTGTGTGTGTGTGTGTGTGTGTGTGTGTGTGTGTGTGTGTGTGTGTGTGTGTGCGTGCGTGCGTGCGTGCGTGCGTGCGTGCGTGCGTGCGTGCGTGCGTGCGTGCGTGCGTGTGTGTGTGTGTGTGTGTGTGTGTGTGTGTGTGTGTGTGTGTGTGTGAGCAGACAGGCCCAACAGAAGCCAGCCTCACAGCCTTGGAGACTGGCTAATAGCATGACACGATTCAGCAATCAGAGTGTCTGTCTGCATGCATACTGGGCTCAAGCCACATGCAACCCCACCAGATCCTATAGTTAGATTCACCAACAATGAAGGAGGAGTTAAGCCACTGTCCACATCTGTCCAGACAGACAAGGCAGACAGACAAGGCAGACAAACAGGGCAGACAGACAGATCCTTGTAAAAACAACTACATTAGCCATGGTAGTACTGTTAATACAGTTGGTAATTCACACAATTTCGGATTTCATCGTGAGAATACATTCCATGAAGATGTTGCCACTTTGACCCGAAACGTTCGATAATGTTGATGAACTCGGCCTCATCCTCAACCATCATCCCAACTTTCCCTCTCTCAACCATCCACGCGGAGAAACACTATTATTTCCCATTTCCCACACAGTACACAGCATTGCAATGCAGCGAAGGTCTGGATATAACAAAGGGAATTGATCCCCTATTAGACATCGTCTGTCATTACCCCAGATAGCGGTTGCCTCTGAGTATTCAGACTCCCTGCAGCACAAGGATGGTTTTTCTTCTTCTGCTTGTTAATGCAACTACATTGTAGGGGTTCATTCAGCATGGCCTGGGCTAACTGGAACGGGGACAGTCCACGGGTCAACGGATCTCAGAAGCCCTCCCATAAGTTTGTCTCATAAATTCATAAATGGCTCCCTCACATTGCCACACGCAGAACGTGCGGGTGACCGTAGCGACGAACCCACCATTCAAGTCAAAGCCATCGGCGTGTGATTGACCGTGAGGCGACAATGCGAGAGATGTACATTGTCTGTTTCTTCCTGTCTGCTCAAAACTGCAGGTCCAAGTGTGCGTGACTTTGACCAGGCTCAACAAAGAGACTCCTTCCAGTTTGTGTTCCACTCCTGGAACAGCAGGATTTGTTTCAGATGGTATAATCATTCCTGATAGCACATTAAGTTCTGTGAAAAGCTTTTGCAACACTCCCTTTTATGTAGGGGCTTCTATAAAACAAAGGCACCTCTCTTACAAAGGGGTATATGTCAGTATTGCAACTATATATATATATATATATATATATATATATATATATATATATATATATATATATATATATATATATATATATATATATATATATATATGTATATACATATGTATGTATGTAAATAAATACAAATTGGACAATGACTGTATTTGTGGTCTCTGTTGGATAGACATTGCAGTTTGTTCCAGTATGTCATAGTTACGGTAAGTGTTAGTGGGGCTCATACTAGTAGTGTCCATTGCTGAGGTAATGAGCAACACATCAGGAAGATCAACTTTAGTGGTAGCATCCCTACCTCAAGCCCTTGCAGAACTTTGTCGAAAACAAAAACAAAACAACAAAACAGCAACCGACACACTCATGCAGAGACAACGTTTGTATCCAGATATATATATTAGCCTTATGGACCACATTCATCTGTCCTAACTCACAGCAAGTGGCATTTCTCTCATTGCAGGAAAGTAGCTCCACGCCATAATCCCATCAGAGATGAAGCATGTTGTCAACATTGTGTGCTGGAATGTTTACCACAGCCCTAGTCTCACTATTCACAGTTGACTAGCCTCTCTCTATGTTCATAACAAACACAACTGAGACGACACAACCACAATATAGAACAGGAGGAAGCAAAAAAAAGAAACCTACTGAAATGGCGACGGTAAAGCTCTCTTTTTGCTTCCTCTCCCAGTTGTCTGAAAGTCAGTCTGCAACCAGTCTCCCTCTCGCTCTCTCTTTCTCTCACACACTTCGTTTTCGACACTGGCAATTTCTCTCTCTCTCTCTCTCTCTCTCTCCCTTCCTTTCTTCTCTCTCTTTCTCTCACCTTCCCTCCTTCCTTTCTTTCACTCTTTCTTTGCCACTGTCATCAGAATCGGGGTGTTCTTGCTCATTCCCGTAGCACTTGAGAAATGGAGGGAGAGAAATGAATGAAAGGGGAGCTGCAGCCACTTTAGAGAAAAACAAGGGAGGGAGGCAGAGGAGAGAGCGGAGCGAGCGATGGAGACACAGACAGGGAGGAGAGAAGGAGGGAGGGACGAGGGAGGGGGAAACAGGCAGAGGCTGTATGTAGAATGTGTGAGGCGAGCAGGCGAGAGAGAGAGAGAGAGAGAGAGAGAGAGAGAGAGAGAGAGAGAGAGAGAGAGAGAGAGAGAGAGAGAGAGAGAGAGAGAGAGAGAGAGAGATAGAGAGACCCTTGTCGAACAAGGCACTGCAGCAGAACACAACCCAGAGAGGAAGGCATCTGACTTACCCTCCCATCGGTCCCCAACCACCGTCGGCTCTCCAGGCAACCACGGCAAACCCAAGAGGAACCAATGACGATGACTGCTGCCCACAGAGAGAGACAGAGAGGGGGAAAGAAAGGCAGAGATGAACCAAGCCAAGCCCACTGCCAAGCCTAGATTCTCTGCCTCTCCTAGCCAGCCAACGGAGCGCTAGGCTGGAATCACATTCCCCACCTCACTCTGTCTCTGTCTCTACCTCCCTGTCTCTCACTCAGTCTCTCTCACTCTCTCTCGTTCTATCGCCCCCCCCTCCCCTCTCTTTCCTGTATTAATTCAGAGCGGTAGACATTGTGCGGCGCAGGCAGCCGTGGATCTCTCTCCCCACAGAGCGGTCGTGTCGTCTCTGGAGCGGAGCGTGTGCAGCTGTGCGTGCAGTAGAGGCTGTGCGCCAGGATAGCTATCGCCTGCGTTTGTTGTTGTATTTGGGAATCACTAGCTAATTCACATGGGAACATGATGGAAAATATAAACCAACACCCAGGACTGTTCTGTATGTGAGCACTGTCCTTATACACTGGGTGTTCAAGCGTCATAATTTAATTCCCTCTGTTAGTAGTGTGTAAATTTAGATGGCTCATTATTAGTACAGGATCACTGTAAAAACTATTTTTAAGTGGAAGATCAGGGTTAGGGTTAGATATTACTGCACTGTTGGAGCCTGGAACACAAGCATTTTGCTACACCCACAATAAAACCTGCTAAATATGTGTATGTGGCCAAAACAATTTGATTTGATTTGATTTGATTTGAGATGTAAATGCTGCTTAAGGAAATATAGATTGCCCATTAGTAGTACAGGATCATTGTTCATTTTTTAAAGTGGAATATCAGTGATATGTTTTCTGCTGCTGAAGGAAATTTAGTCTGAACCTGGTGGACAGCTCCTGGTGCTGAGCCTAGTGGACAGCTCCTGGGGCTGAAACTAGTGGACAGCTCCTGGGGCTGAGCCTAGTGGACCCCATGATAGCACTGAGACAGCACTTGTGAAGGTGGTAAATTACATTTTAATGGCATCGGACCGAGGCTCTGCATCTGTCCTCGTGCTCCTAGACCTTAGTGCTGCTTTTGATACCATCGATCACCACATTCTTTTGGAGAGATCGGAAACCCAAATTGGTCTACACGGACAAGTTCTGGCCTGGTTTAGATCTTATCTGTCGGGAAGATATCAGTTTGTCTCTGTGAATGGTTTGTCTTCTGACAAATCAACTGTAAATTTCAGTGTTCCTCAAGGTTCCGTTTTAGGACCACTATTGTTTTCACTATATATTTTACCTCTTCTGTAGCTCAGTTGGTAGAGCATGGCGCTTGTAACGCCAGGGTAGTGGGTTCGATTCCCGGGACCACCCATACGTAGAATGTATGCACACATGACTGTAAGTCGCTTTGGATAAAAGCGTCTGCTAAATGGCATATATTATTCAAAAACATAATGTTAACTTTCACTGCTATGCGGATGACACACAGCTGTACATTTCAATGAAACATGGTGAAGCCCCAAAATTGCCCTTGCTAGAAGCATGTGTTTCAGACATAAGGAAGTGGATGGCTGCAAACTTTCTACTTTTAAACTCGGACAAAACATAGATGCTTGTTCTAGGTCCCAAGAAACAAAGAGATCTTCTGTTGAATCTGACAATTAATCTTAATGGTTGTACAGTCGTCTCAAATAAAACTGTGAAGGACCTCGGCGTTACTCTGGACCCTGATCTCTCTTTTGAAGAACATATCAAGACCATTTCAAGGACAGCTTTTTTCCATCTACGTAACATTGCAAAAATCAGAAACTTTCTGTCCAAAAATGATGCAGAAAAATTAATCCATGCTTTTGTCACTTCTAGGTTAGACTACTGCAATGCTCTACTTTCCGGCTACCCGGATAAAGCACTAAATAAACTTCAGTTGGTGCTAAATACGGCTGCTAGAATCCTGACTTGAACCAAAAAATTTGATCATATTACTCCAGTGCTAGCCTCTCTACACTGGCTTCCTGTCAAAGCGAGGGCTGATTTCAAGGTTTTACTGCTAACCTACAAAGCATTACATGGGCTTGCTCCTACCTATCTCTCTGATTTGGTCCTGCCGTACATACCTACACGTACGCTACAGTCACAAGACGCAGGCCTGCTAATTGTCCCTAGAATTTCTAAGCAAACAGCTGGAGGCAGGGCTTTCTCCTATAGAGCTCCATTTTTATGGAACGGTCTGCCTACCCATGTCAGAGACGCAAACTCGGTTTCAACCTTTAAGTCTTTACTGAAGACTCATCTCTTCAGTGGGTCATATGATTGAGTGTAGTCTGGCCCAGGAGTGGGAAGGTGAACGGAAAGGCTCTGCCTGGCTGGTTCCCCTCTTTCCACTGGGATTCTCTGCCTCTAACCCTATTACAGGGGCTGAGTCACTGGCTTACTGGGGCTCTCTCATGCCATCCCTGGAAGGGGTGCGTCACCTGAGTGGGTTGATTCACTGATGTGGTCATCCTGTCTGGGTTGGCGCCCCCCCTTGGGTTGTGCCATGGTGAAGATCCTTGTGGGCTATACTCAGCCTTGTCTCAAGATGGTAAGTTGGTGGTTGAAGATATCCCTCTAGTGGTGTGAGGGCTGTGGTTTGGCAAAGTGGGTGGGGTTATATCCTTCCTGTTTGGTCCTGTTCGGGGGTGTCCTCGGATGGGGCCACAGTGTCTCCTGACCCCTCCTGTCTCAGCCTCCAGTATTTATGCTGCAGTAGTTTATGTGTCGGGGGGCTAGGGTCAGTTTGTTATGTCTGGAGTACTTCCCCTGTCCTATTCGGTGTCCTGTGTGAATCTAAGTGTGCGTTCTCTAATTCTCTCAGGACTACCCCAGGACTACCTGACATGATGACTCCTTGCTGTCCCCAGTCCACCTGGCCGTGCTGCTGCTCCAGTTTCAACTGTTCTGCCTTATTATTATTCAACCATGCTGGTCATTTATGAACATTTTAACATCTTGGCCATGTTCTGTTATAATCTCCACCCGGCACAGCCAGAAGAGGACTGGCCACCCCACATAGCCTGGTTCCTCTCTAGGTTTCTTCCTAGGTTTTTGGCCTTTCTAGGGAGTTTTTCCTAGCCACCGTGCTTCTACACCTGCATTGCTTGCTGTTTGGGGGTTTAGGCTGGGTTTCTGTACAGCACTTTGAGATATCAGCTGATGTACGAAGGGCTATATAAATAAATTTGATTTGATTTGATTTGATTTGGACAGCTCCTGGGGCTGAGCCTAGTGGACAGCTCCTGGTGCTGAGCCTAGTGGACAGCACCTGGTGCTGAACCTAGTAGACAGCTCCTGGGGCTGAAACTAGTGGACAACTCCTGGTGCTGAAACAAGTGGACAGCTCCTGGTGCTGAAACAAGTGGACAGCTCCTGGGGCTGAAATGAGTGGACAGCTCCTGGGGCTGAAATGAGTGGACAGCTTCTGGGGCTGAAACTATTGGACAGCTCCTGGTGCTGAAACAAGTGGACAGCTCCCCTGTTCTCCTCTATGCATGATTCTCAATTGGGAAAAGTTTGTCCCCTCCTCGACTCCTCTGTCCTACTCTCCTCAGTGACCCGGAAACCGATAAGTGGGCGCCATATAAAGAAGAATGTCAATTTGTTAATTGTTGAATGGAGAAGATTGCTCAGCTTTTCGACAGCCTCCTCCGGTAGAGGATACTCAGGTTGTAGCACTGCAGATGAGTTTTGCAATTCCCCCGACCCCCTTTGAATCAGCTGTTGTTTTCTCGGAGGAGAAAAGCATGCACACATTTAAAATCGATATGCTACTTATTAATTTACCTATAAAATGTCTAGCACAGCTAGCTAATTATTTTGACCACTTTACACATGTATCTTGGGATTATTCCTCTGTGAACAATTTGCCTGATGACATTCCAGTGGAGAAGGAGCGTTTTGCTTCATTTAGATTACTTTGGACCTTTTCAAAAGGAGGTGAGAGAAGGACGCAAGGAGAGGACGCGAGGAATCAAGCTAATCCAATTGAGATTCTCTCTATGGACAGCTCCTGGTGCTGAACCTAGTGGACAGCTCCTGCTGCTGAACCTAGTGGACAGCTCCTGCTGCTGAAACTAGTGGACAGCTCCTGCTGCTGAAACTAGTGGACAGCTCCTGCTGCTGAAACTAGTGGACAGCTCCTGGTGCTGAACCTAGTGGACAGCTCCTGGTGCTGAAACTAGTGGATAGCTCCTGGTTCTGAGCCTAGTGGACAGCTCCTGCTGCTGAAAATAGTGGACAACCATTAAAAACTCAGCACTCTCAGGGGGGCAAGAGAGAGAGAGAGAGGGGGGCAGAGACAAAGGACACAGACTAGCTAGACTACAGTGTAGTCTTTGTGTGGGTTGTGTTACCTTCGAGCTGAGGTGGACAGTATAGAATAGTGAGGCTCTAGACTTTACGTTGGTCGTTTCTAATGGCAGTTATCTGAGAAATGCTTTTCTGAGCACAGTAATGGGCTTCATCAGTGAATTAGCAGCAGGGAAACAGGCAAAATCGCTCCTGAAAACAGAGGTTGGATGGTCACGCTGTGAAAGTGTTGAAAAGTCTGTAGCCTAAATGGCACCCTATTCTGTATTTAGTGCACTTTGTGGGGAATAGGGCATCTGTTTTGAGGGTCAACATAATTGAAGAAAGTTAAAAAGTTAAAAAGTGGCATTTTTATGTCCTTGTGGATATACCAAATCGTATAAGCTTTTTTGGTTGGTATTTTTGCACTAAATACTAAGAGGGACTAGGTATTTTTTCTAGTATGAAGAATTAAAGCCATTAACTTCTAGTGATCGGGGACATTTCTACCTTTCTCCGTTTCCTATAACATATTTCTCCAAGGTGCTTTGTCTAATTTAATATTGGAGGGAATCTAATTTACAGGGGCTGTAATGTGACAAAGATGTATCTGACAATCACAAAATTATCTTTAATTAATAATATTGACTCAAAACTCACTACCCGATGATAAATCTGGGCTGGAAAGCCTCTCGATCGGGAGGTGTGTGTGTGTGATGTATTGTACTGCTCAAGGACAACGTTCCCCCTCGATGCTGCCTTTAAAAAAAGACGGATCGATAAGATATATCGTGCTTCACAGTGTGTCCCCCACATGTTCACACACATGCGCACGCACGCACACACACACACACTCACACACACACTCACGCACACACTCATACACTCACACACGCAAACACACGCGCACACACACACACACTCACACACACGCACTCACACACTCACGCACTCATGCACACACTCACACACTCACGCACACACAGAGAGGCACCGAGATATGAATCACACCCAGCCAAGACAGGCTCTGTTGCAGGCAGCCAGCATCAATGCCTCCCCTATTAAGCTTGCCTACAGTCTGTCTGGCTCTCCCCTGACTCTCTGCCACAATACAACTGTCTGTGTGGAGGGGGGAATGGAGCAGACGGTTGAATGACAGCCGGCTGGGCTGAGAACACACATAGCTGGGCATGGTAAACTATCCCCATGTTCTATAGACAGGGGAGAAACATAACCAATAATTAAGGAAAGGCTTTGGGGGGGCAGGAGAGGCAGGGGAGACTTGGGAGAAAAGGGGGGTGGGGTGGGGGGAACCTCCTGTGTTTTCTGTGCTGAGGCAGAGCTGTGGGATGATAGAGGGGGATGGGGGGTGGAGAGGGGAGAGATGGGGTTATGTCTCCTTGGTGGCAGTGACAAATGGTGGGAGGATAGGACTGGGGAGCTTTAG
>NC_060184.1:35750258-35775258 GCF_021184085.1 Oncorhynchus gorbuscha
ATCTCAGCCATAGGGCAGTGTGGTATGTTGCAGTCATCTCAGCCATAGGGCAGTGTGGTATGTTGCAGTCATCTCAGTCATAGGGCAGTGTGGTATGTTGCAGTCATCTCAGTCATAGGGCAGTGTGGTATGTTGCAGTCATCTCAGCCATAGGGCAGTGTGGTATGTTGCAGTCATCTCAGCCATAGGACAGTGTTGTATGTTGCAGTCATCTCAGCCATAGGGCAGTGTGGTATGTTGCAGTCATCTCAGTCATAGGGCAGTGTGGTATGTTGCAGTCATCTCAGTCATAGGGCAGTGTGGTATGTTGCAGTCATCTCAGCCATAGGACAGTGTTGTATGTTGCAGTCATCTCAGTCATAGGGCAGTGTGGTATGTTGCAGTCATCTCAGTCATAGGGCAGTGTGGTATGTTGCAGTCATCTCAGTCATAGGGCAGTGTGGTATGTCGCTGTTATCTCAGCCATAGGGCAGTGTGGTATGTTGCAGTCATCTCAGCCATAGGGCAGTGTGGTATGTTGCAGTCATCTCAGCCATAGGGCAGTGTGGTATGTTGCAGTCATCTCAGTCATAGGGCAGTGTGGTATGTTGCAGTCATCTCAGTCATAGGGCAGTGTGGTATGTTGCAGTCATCTCAGCCATAGGCCAGTGTGGTATGTTGCAGTCATCTCAGCCATAGGGCAGTGTGGTATGTTGCAGTCATCTGTGGTATGTTGCAGTCATCTCAGCCATAGGGCAGTGTGGTATGTTGCAGTCATCTCAGTCATAGGGCAGTGTGGTATGTTGCAGTCATCTCAGCCATAGGGCAGTGTGGTATGTTGCAGTCATCTCAGTCATAGGGCAGTGTGGTATGTTGCAGTCATCTCAGCCATAGGGCAGTGTGGTATGTTGCAGTCATCTCAGCCATAGGGCAGTGTGGTATGTGCAGTCATCTCAGTTAGGGCAGTGTGGTATGTGCAGTCATCTCAGCCATAGGGCAGTGTGGTATGTTGCAGTCATCTCAGCCATAGGGCAGTGTGGTATGTTGCAGTCATCTCAGCCATAGGGCAGTGTGGTATGTTGCAGTCATCTCAGCCATAGGGCAGTGTGGTATGTTGCAGTCATCTCAGTCATAGGGCAGTGTGGTATGTTGCAGTCATCTCAGCCATAGGGCAGTGTGGTATGTTGCAGTCATCTCAGCCATAGGGCAGTGTGGTATGTTGCAGTCATCTCAGCCATAGGGCAGTGTGGTATGTTGCAGTCATCTCAGCCATAGGGCAGTGTGGTATGTTGCAGTCATCTCAGCCATAGGGCAGTGTGGTATGTTGCAGTCATCTCAGCCATAGGGCAGTGTGGTATGTTGCAGTCATCTCAGCCATAGGGCAGTGTGGTATGTTGCAGTCATCTCAGTCATAGGGCAGTGTGGTATGTCGTCATGCAGTGTGGTATGTTATCTCAGCCATAGGGCAGTGTGGTATGTTGCAGTCATCTCAGCCATAGGACAGTGTGGTATGTTGCAGTCATCTCAGTCATAGGGCAGTGTGGTATGTTGCAGTTATCTCAGTCATAGGGCAGTGTGGTATGTTGCAGTCATCTCAGTCATAGGGCAGTGTGGTATGTCACTGTTATCTCAGCCATAGGACAGTGTGGTATGTTGCAGTCATCTCAGCCATAGGGCAGTGTGGTATGTTGCAGTCATCTCAGCCATAGGGCAGTGTGGTATGTTGCAGTCATCTCAGTCATAGGGCAGTGTGGTATGTTGCAGTCATCTCAGTCATAGGGCAGTGTGGTATGTTGCAGTCATCTCAGCCATAGGGCAGTGTGGTATGTTGCAGTCATCTCAGCCATAGGACAGTGTTGTATGTTGCAGTCATCTCAGCCATAGGGCAGTGTGGTATGTTGCAGTCATCTCAGCCATAGGACAGTGTTGTATGTTGCAGTCATCTCAGCCATAGGGCAGTGTGGTATGTTGCAGTCATCTCAGTCATAGGGCAGTGTGGTATGTCACTGTTATCTCAGCCATAGGGCAGTGTGGTATGTTGCAGTCATCTCAGCCATAGGGCAGTGTGGTATGTTGCAGTCATCTCAGCCATAGGGCAGTGTGGTATGTTGCAGTCATCTCAGCCATAGGGCAGTGTGGTATGTTGCAGTCATCTCAGCCATAGGACAGTGTTGTATGTTGCAGTCATCTCAGCCATAGGGCAGTGTGGTATGTTGCAGTCATCTCAGTCATAGGGCAGTGTGGTATGTTGCAGTCATCTCAGTCATAGGGCAATGTGGTATGTTGCAGTCATCTCAGTCATAGGGCAGTGTGGTATGTCGCTGTTATCTCAGCCATAGGGCAGTGTGGTTTGTTGCAGTCATCTCAGCCATAGGGCAGTGTGGTATGTCACTGTTATCTCAGCCATAGAACAGTGTGGTATGTTGCAGTCATCTCAGCCATAGGGCAGTGTGGTATGTTGCAGTCATCTCAGCCATAGGGCAGTGTGGTATGTTGCAGTTATCTCAGCCATAGGGCAGTGTGGTATGTTGCAGTCATCTCAGCCATAGGGCAGTGTGGTATGTTGCAGTCATCTCAGTCATAGGGCAGTGTGGTATGTTGCAGTCATCTCAGTCATAGGGCAGTGTGGTATGTTGCAGTCATCTCAGCCATAGGGCAGTGTGGTATGGTGCAGTCATCTCAGTCATAGGGCAGTGTGGTATGTTGCAGTCATCTCAGTCATAGGGCAGTGTGGTATGTTGCAGTCATCTCAGCCATAGGACAGTGTTGTATGTTGCAGTCATCTCAGCCATAGGGCAGTGTGGTATGTTGCAGTCATCTCAGCCATAGGACAGTGTTGTATGTTGCAGTCATCTCAGCCATAGGGCAGTGTGGTATGTTGCAGTCATCTCAGTCATAAGGCAATGTGGTATGTTGCAGTCATCTCAGTCATAGGGCAGTGTGGTATGTCGCTGTTATCTCAGCCATAGGGCAGTGTGGTTTGTTGCAGTCATCTCAGCCATAGGGCAGTGTGGTATGTCACTGTTATCTCAGCCATAGGGCAGTGTGGTATGTTGCAGTCATCTCAGCCATAGGACAGTGTTGTATGTTGCAGTCATCTCAGCCATAGGGCAGTGTGGTATGTTGCAGTCATCTCAGTCATAGGGCAGTGTGGTATGTTGCAGTCATCTCAGTCATAGGGCAATGTGGTATGTTGCAGTCATCTCAGTCATAGGGCAGTGTGGTATGTCGCTGTTATCTCAGCCATAGGGCAGTGTGGTTTGTTGCAGTCATCTCAGCCATAGGGCAGTGTGGTATGTCACTGTTATCTCAGCCATAGGACAGTGTGGTATGTTGCAGTCATCTCAGCCATAGGGCAGTGTGGTATGTTGCAGTCATCTCAGCCATAGGGCAGTGTGGTATGTTGCAGTTATCTCAGCCATAGGGCAGTGTGGTATGTTGCAGTCATCTCAGCCATAGGGCAGTGTGGTATGTTGCAGTCATCTCAGTCATAGGGCAGTGTGGTATGTTGCAGTCATCTCAGTCATAGGGCAGTGTGGTATGTTGCAGTCATCTCAGCCATAGGGCAGTGTGGTATGTTGCAGTCATCTCAGCCATAGGACAGTGTTGTATGTTGCAGTCATCTCAGCCATAGGGCAGTGTGGTATGTTGCAGTCATCTCAGTCATAGGGCAGTGTGGTATGTTGCAGTCATCTCAGTCATAGGGCAATGTGGTATGTTGCAGTCATCTCAGTCATAGGGCAGTGTGGTATGTCGCTGTTATCTCAGCCATAGGGCAGTGTGGTTTGTTGCAGTCATCTCAGCCATAGGGCAGTGTGGTATGTTGCACTGTTATCTCAGCCATAGGACAGTGTGGTATGTTGCAGTCATCTCAGCCATAGGGCAGTGTGGTATGTTGCAGTCATCTCAGCCATAGGGCAGTGTGGTATGTTGCAGTTATCTCAGCCATAGGGCAGTGTGGTATGTTGCAGTCATCTCAGCCATAGGGCAGTGTGGTATGTTGCAGTCATCTCAGTCATAGGGCAGTGTGGTATGTTGCAGTCATCTCAGTCATAGGGCAGTGTGGTATGTTGCAGTCATCTCAGCCATAGGACAGTGTTGTATGTTGCAGTCATCTCAGCCATAGGGCAGTGTGGTATGTTGCAGTCATCTCAGTCATAGGGCAGTGTGGTATGTTGCAGTCATCTCAGTCATAGGGCAATGTGGTATGTTGCAGTCATCTCAGTCATAGGGCAGTGTGGTATGTTGCTGTTATCTCAGCCATAGGGCAGTGTGGTTTGTTGCAGTCATCTCAGCCATAGGGCAGTGTGGTATGTCACTGTTATCTCAGCCATAGGACAGTGTGGTATGTTGCAGTCATCTCAGCCATAGGGCAGTGTGGTATGTTGCAGTCATCTCAGCCATAGGGCAGTGTGGTATGTTGCAGTTATCTCAGCCATAGGGCAGTGTGGTATGTTGCAGTCATCTCAGCCATAGGGCAGTGTGGTATGTTGCAGTCATCTCAGTCATAGGGCAGTGTGGTATGTTGCAGTCATCTCAGTCATAGGGCAGTGTGGTATGTTGCAGTCATCTCAGCCATAGGGCAGTGTGGTATGTTGCAGTCATCTCAGCCATAGGACAGTGTTGTATGTTGCAGTCATCTCAGCCATAGGGCAGTGTGGTATGTTGCAGTCATCTCAGTCATAGGGCAGTGTGGTATGTTGCAGTCATCTCAGTCATAGGGCAGTGTGGTATGTTGCAGTCATCTCAGCCATAGGACAGTGTTGTATGTTGCAGTCATCTCAGTCATAGGGCAGTGTGGTATGTTGCAGTCATCTCAGTCATAGGGCAGTGTGGTATGTTGCAGTCATCTCAGTCATAGGGCAGTGTGGTATGTCGCTGTTATCTCAGCCATAGGGCAGTGTGGTATGTTGCAGTCATCTCAGCCATAGGACAGTGTGGTATGTTGCAGTCATCTCAGTCATAGGGCAGTGTGGTATGTTGCAGTCATCTCAGTCATAGGGCAGTGTGGTATGTCACTGTTATCTCAGCCATAGGCCAGTGTGGTATGTTGCAGTCATCTCAGCCATAGGGCAGTGTGGTATGTTGCAGTCATCTCAGCCATAGGGCTGTGTGGTATGTTGCAGTCATCTCAGCCATAGGGCAGTGTGGTATGTTGCAGTCATCTCAGTCATAGGGCAGTGTGGTATGTTGCAGTCATCTCAGCCATAGGGCAGTGTGGTATGTTGCAGTCATCTCAGTCATAGGGCAGTGTGGTATGTTGCAGTCATCTCAGCCATAGGGCAGTGTGGTTTGTTGCAGTCATCTCAGCCATAGGGCAGTGTGGTATGTTGCAGTCATCTCAGCCATAGGGCAGTGTGGTTTGTTGCAGTCATCTCAGCCATAGGGCAGTGTGGTATGTTGCAGTCATCTCAGTCATAGGGCAGTGTGGTATGTCACTGTTATCTCAGCCATAGGCCAGTGTGGTATGTTGCAGTCATCTCAGCCATAGGGCAGTGTGGTATGTTGCAGTCATCTCAGCCATAGGGCTGTGTGGTATGTTGCAGTCATCTCAGCCATAGGGCAGTGTGGTATGTTGCAGTCATCTCAGTCATAGGGCAGTGTGGTATGTTGCAGTCATCTCAGCCATAGGGCAGTGTGGTATGTTGCAGTCATCTCAGTCATAGGGCAGTGTGGTATGTTGCAGTCATCTCAGCCATAGGGCAGTGTGGTTTGTTGCAGTCATCTCAGCCATAGGGCAGTGTGGTATGTTGCAGTCATCTCAGCCATAGGGCAGTGTGGTTTGTTGCAGTCATCTCAGCCATAGGGCAGTGTGGTATGTTGCAGTCATCTCAGCCATAGGGCAGTGTGGTATGTTGCAGTCATCTCAGCATAGGGCAGTGTGGTATGTTGCAGTCATCTCAGCCATAGGGCAGTGTGGTATGTTGCAGTGTGGTATGTTGCAGTCATCTCAGTCATAGGGCAGTGTGGTATGTCGCTGTTATCTCAGCCATAGGGCAGTGTGGTATGTTGCAGTCATCTCAGCCATAGGACAGTGTGGTATGTTGCAGTCATCTCAGTCATAGGGCAGTGTGGTATGTTGCAGTTATCTCAGTCATAGGGCAGTGTGGTATGTCACTGTTATCTCAGCCATAGGACAGTGTGGTATGTCACTGTTATCTCAGCCATAGGACAGTGTGGTATGTTGCAGTCATCTCAGCCATAGGGCAGTGT
Source organism: Oncorhynchus gorbuscha (assembly GCF_021184085.1). NCBI lineage: Eukaryota > Metazoa > Chordata > Actinopteri > Salmoniformes > Salmonidae > Oncorhynchus > Oncorhynchus gorbuscha. The sequence goes on from NC_060184.1 coordinate 35,756,451, forward strand.
GGTATGTTGCAGTCATCTCAGTCATAGGGCAGTGTGGTATGTTGCAGTTATCTCAGTCATAGGGCAGTGTGGTATGTCACTGTTATCTCAGCCATAGGACAGTGTGGTATGTCACTGTTATCTCAGCCATAGGACAGTGTGGTATGTTGCAGTCATCTCAGCCATAGGGCAGTGTGGTATGTTGCAGTCATCTCAGTCATAGGGCAGTGTGGTATGTTGCAGTCATCTCAGTCATAGGGCAGTGTGGTATGTTGCAGTCATCTCAGCCATAGGGCAGTGTGGTATGTTGCAGTCATCTCAGCCATAGGGCAGTGTGGTATGTTGCAGTCATCTCAGCCATAGGGACAGTGTGGTATGTTGCAGTCATCTCAGCCATAGGGCAGTGTGGTATGTTGCAGTCATCTCAGCCATAGGACAGTGTTGTATGTTGCAGTCATCTCAGCCATAGGGCAGTGTGGTATGTTGCAGTCATCTCAGTCATAGGGCAGTGTGGTATGTCACTGTTATCTCAGCCATAGGGCAGTGTGGTATGTTGCAGTCATCTCAGCCATAGGGCAGTGTGGTATGTTGCAGTCATCTCAGCCATAGGGCAGTGTGGTATGTTGCAGTCATCTCAGCCATAGGGCAGTGTGGTATGTTGCAGTCATCTCAGCCATAGGACAGTGTTGTATGTTGCAGTCATCTCAGCCATAGGGCAGTGTGGTATGTTGCAGTCATCTCAGTCATAGGGCAGTGTGGTATGTTGCAGTCATCTCAGCCATAGGGCAGTGTGGTATGTTGCAGTCATCTCAGTCATAGGGCAGTGTGGTATGTTGCTGTTATCTCAGCCATAGGGCAGTGTGGTATGTTGCAGTCATCTCAGCCATAGGGCAGTGTGGTATGTTGTCACTGTTATCTCAGCCATAGAACAGTGTGGTATGTTGCAGTCATCTCAGCCATAGGGCAGTGTGGTATGTTGCAGTCATCTCAGCCATAGGGCAGTGTGGTATGTTGCAGTCATCTCAGCCATAGGGCAGTGTGGTATGTTGCAGTCATCTCAGCCATAGGGCAGTGTGGTATGTTGCAGTCATCTCAGTCATAGGGCAGTGTGGTATGTTGCAGTCATCTCAGTCATAGGGCAGTGTGGTATGTTGCAGTCATCTCAGCCATAGGGCAGTGTGGTATGTTGCAGTCATCTCAGCCATAGGACAGTGTTGTATGTTGCAGTCATCTCAGCCATAGGGCAGTGTGGTATGTTGCAGTCATCTCAGTCATAGGGCAGTGTGGTATGTTGCAGTCATCTCAGTCATAGGGCAGTGTGGTATGTTGCAGTCATCTCAGCCATAGGGCAGTGTGGTATGTTGCAGTCATCTCAGCCATAGGGCAGTGTGGTATGTTGCAGTCATCTCAGCCATAGGACAGTGTTGTATGTTGCAGTCATCTCAGCCATAGGGCAGTGTGGTATGTTGCAGTCATCTCAGTCATAGGGCAATGTGGTATGTTGCAGTCATCTCAGTCATAGGGCAGTGTGGTATGTTGCAGTCATCTCAGTCATAGGGCAATGTGGTATGTTGCAGTCATCTCAGTCATAGGGCAGTGTGGTATGTCGCTGTTATCTCAGCCATAGGGCAGTGTGGTTTGTTGCAGTCATCTCAGCCATAGGGCAGTGTGGTATGTCACTGTTATCTCAGCCATAGGACAGTGTGGTATGTTGCAGTCATCTCAGCCATAGGGCAGTGTGGTATGTTGCAGTCATCTCAGCCATAGGGCAGTGTGGTATGTTGCAGTCATCTCAGCCATAGGGCAGTGTGGTATGTTGCAGTCATCTCAGCCATAGGGCAGTGTGGTATGTTGCAGTCATCTCAGCCATAGGGCAGTGTGGTATGTTGCAGTCATCTCAGTCATAGGGCAGTGTGGTATGTTGCAGTCATCTCAGCCATAGGGCAGTGTGGTATGTTGCAGTCATCTCAGCCATAGGACAGTGTGGTATGTTGCAGTCATCTCAGCCATAGGGCAGTGTGGTATGTTGCAGTCATCTCAGTCATAGGGCAGTGTGGTATGTTGCAGTCATCTCAGTCATAGGGCAGTGTGGTATGTCACTGTTATCTCAGCCATAGGGCAGTGTGGTATGTTGCAGTCATCTCAGCCATAGGGCAGTGTGGTATGTTGCAGTCATCTCAGCCATAGGGCAGTGTGGTATGTTGCAGTCATCTCAGCCATAGGGCAGTGTGGTATGTTGCAGTCATCTCAGTCATAGGGCAGTGTGGTATGTTGCAGTCATCTCAGCCATAGGGCAGTGTGGTATGTTGCAGTCATCTCAGTCATAGGGCAGTGTGGTATGTTGCAGTCATCTCAGCCATAGGGCAGTGTGGTTTGTTGCAGTCATCTCAGCCATAGGGCAGTGTGGTATGTTGCAGTCATCTCAGCCATAGGGCAGTGTGGTTTGTTGCAGTCATCTCAGCCATAGGGCAGTGTGGTATGTTGCAGTCATCTCAGCCATAGGGCAGTGTGGTATGTTGCAGTCATCTCAGCCATAGGGCAGTGTGGTATGTTGCAGTCATCTCAGCCATAGGGCAGTGTGGTATGTTGCAGTCATCTCAGTCATAGGGCAGTGTGGTATGTTGCAGTCATCTCAGTCATAGGGCAGTGTGGTATGTTGCAGTCATCTCAGTCATAGGGCAGTGTGGTATGTTGCAGTCATCTCAGCCATAGGGCAGTGTGGTATGTTGCAGTCATCTCAGTCATAGGGCAGTGTGGTATGTTGCAGTCATCTCAGCCATAGGGCAGTGTGGTATGTTGCAGTCATCTCAGCCATAGGGCAGTCATCTCAGCCATAGGGCAGTGTGGTATGTTGCAGTCATCTCAGCCATAGGGCAGTGTGGTATGTTGCAGTCATCTCAGTCATAGGGCAGTGTGGTATGTTGCAGTCATCTCAGCCATAGGGCAGTGTGGTATGTTGCAGTCATCTCAGCCATAGGGCAGTGTGGTATGTTGCAGTCATCTCAGCCATAGGGCAGTGTGGTATGTTGCAGTCATCTCAGCCATAGGGCAGTGTGGTATGTTGCAGTCATCTCAGCCATAGGGCAGTGTGGTATGTTGCAGTCATCTCAGCCATAGGGCAGTGTGGTATGTTGCAGTCATCTCAGCCATAGGGCAGTGTGGTATGTTGCAGTCATCTCAGTCATAGGGCAGTGTGGTATGTTGCAGTCATCTCAGCCATAGGGCAGTGTGGTATGTTGCAGTCATCTCAGCCATAGGACAGTGTTGTATGTTGCAGTCATCTCAGCCATAGGGCAGTGTGGTATGTTGCAGTCATCTCAGTCATAGGGCAGTGTGGTATGTTGCAGTCATCTCAGTCATAGGGCAGTGTGGTATGTTGCAGTCATCTCAGCCATAGGGCAGTGTGGTATGTTGCAGTCATCTCAGCCATAGGGCAGTGTGGTATGTTGCAGTCATCTCAGTCATAGGGCAGTGTGGTATGTTGCAGTCATCTCAGTCATAGGGCAGTGTGGTATGTTGCAGTCATCTCAGTCATAGGGCAGTGTGGTATGTCGCTGTTATCTCAGCCATAGGGCAGTGTGGTATGTTGCAGTCATCTCAGCCATAGGGCAGTGTGGTATGTTGCAGTCATCTCAGTCATAGGGCAGTGTGGTATGTTGCAGTCATCTCAGTCATAGGGCAGTGTGGTATGTTGCAGTCATCTCAGCCATAGGCCAGTGTGGTATGTTGCAGTCATCTCAGCCATAGGGCAGTGTGGTATGTTGCAGTCATGTCAGCCATAGGGCTGTGTGGTATGTTGCAGACATCTCAGTCATAGGGCAGTGTGGTATGTTGCAGTCATCTCAGTCATAGGGCAGTGTGGTATGTTGCAGTCATCTCAGCCATAGGGCAGTGTGGTATGTTGCAGTCATCTCAGCCATAGGGCAGTGTGGTATGTTGCAGTCATCTCAGCCATAGGGCAGTGTGGTATGTTGCAGTCATCTCAGCCATAGGGCAGTGTGGTATGTTGCAGTCATCTCAGTCATAGGGCAGTGTGGTATGTTGCAGTCATCTCAGTCATAGGGCAGTGTGGTATGTCACTGTTATCTCAGCCATAGGCCAGTGTGGTATGTTGCAGTCATCTCAGTCATAGGGCAGTGTGGTATGTTGCAGTCATCTCAGTCATAGGGCAGTGTGGTATGTCACTGTTATCTCAGCCATAGGGCAGTGTGGTATGTTGCAGTCATCTCAGCCATAGGGCAGTGTGGTATGTTGCAGTCATCTCAGCCATAGGGCAGTGTGGTATGTTGCAGACATCTCAGTCATAGGGCAGTGTGGTATGTTGCAGTCATCTCAGTCATAGGGCAGTGTGGTATGTTGCAGTCATCTCAGCCATAGGGCAGTGTGGTATGTTGCAGTCATCTCAGCCATAGGGCAGTGTGGTATGTTGCAGTCATCTCAGCCATAGGGCAGTGTGGTATGTTGCAGTCATCTCAGCCATAGGGCAGTGTGGTATGTTGCAGTCATCTCAGCCATAGGGCAGTGTGGTATGTTGCAGTCATCTCAGCCATAGGGCAGTGTGGTATGTTGCAGTCATCTCAGCCATAGGGCAGTGTGGTATGTTGCAGTCATCTCAGCCATAGGGCAGTGTGGTATGTTGCAGTCATCTCAGCCATAGGGCAGTGTGGTATGTTGCAGTCATCTCAGCCATAGGGCAGTGTGGTATGTTGCAGTCATCTCAGCCATAGGGCAGTGTGGTATGTTGCAGTCATCTCAGCCATAGGGCAGTGTGGTATGTTGCAGTCATCTCAGTCATAGGGCAGTGTGGTATGTTGTCATCTCAGTCAGTCATCTCAGCCATAGGGCAGTGTGGTATGTTGCAGTCATCTCAGCCATAGGGCAGTGTGGTATGTTGCAGTCATCTCAGTCATAGGGCAGTGTGGTATGTTGCAGTCATCTCAGCCATAGGGCAGTGTGGTATGTTGCAGTCATCTCAGCCATAGGGCAGTGTGGTATGTTGCAGTCATCTCAGCCATAGGGCAGTGTGGTATGTTGCAGTCATCTCAGCCATAGGGCAGTGTGGTATGTTGCAGTCATCTCAGTCATAGGGCAGTGTGGTATGTTGCAGTCATCTCAGCCATAGGGCAGTGTGGTATGTTGCAGTCATCTCAGCCATAGGGCAGTGTGGTATGTTGCAGTCATCTCAGCCATAGGGCAGTGTGGTATGTTGCAGTCATCTCAGCCATAGGGCAGTGTGGTATGTTGCAGTCATCTCAGCCATAGGGCAGTGTGGTATGTTGCAGTCATCTCAGCCATAGGGCAGTGTGGTATGTTGCAGTCATCTCAGCCATAGGGCAGTGTGGTATGTTGCAGTCATCTCAGTCATAGTGGCAGTGTGGTTATATGTGTGGTTTGTTGTCATCTCAGCCATAGGGCAGTGGTATGTCACTGTTATCTCAGCCATAGAACAGTGTATGTTGCAGTCATCTCAGCCATAGGGCAGTGTGGTATGTTGCAGTCATCTCAGTCATAGGGCAGTGTGGTATGTTGCAGTCATCTCAGCCATAGGGCAGTGTGGTATGTTGCAGTCATCTCAGCCATAGGGCAGTGTGGTATGTTATCTCAGCAGTCATCTCAGCCATAGGGCAGTGTGGTATGTTGCAGTCATCTCAGCCATAGGGCAGTGTGGTATGTTGCAGTCATCTCAGCCATAGGACAGTGTGGTATGTTGCAGTCATCTCAGCCATAGGGCAGTGTGGTATGTTGCAGTCATCTCAGTCATAGGGCAGTGTGGTATGTTGCAGTCATCTCAGTCATAGGGCAGTGTGGTATGTTGCAGTCATCTCAGCCATAGGGCAGTGTGGTATGTTGCAGTCATCTCAGCCATAGGGCAGTGTGGTGTGGTATGTTGCAGTCATCTCAGCCATAGGGCAGTGTGGTATGTTGCAGTCATCTCAGCCATAGGGCAGTGTGGTATGTTGCAGTCATCTCAGCCATAGGGCAGTGTGGTATGTTGCAGTCATCTCAGCCATAGGGCAGTGTGGTATGTTGCAGTCATCTCAGCCATAGGGCAGTGTGGTATGTTGCAGTCATCTCAGCCATAGGGCAGTGTGGTATGTTGCAGTCATCTCAGTCATAGGGCAGTGTGGTATGTTGCAGTCATCTCAGTCATAGGGCAGTGTGGTATGTTGCAGTCATCTCAGCCATAGGGCAGTGTGGTATGTTGCAGTCATCTCAGCCATAGGGCAGTGTGGTATGTTGCAGTCATCTCAGCCATAGGGCAGTGTGGTATGTTGCAGTCATCTCAGTCATAGGGCAGTGTGGTATGTTGCAGTCATCTCAGTCATAGGGCAGTGTGGTATGTCAGTCATCTCAGCCATAGGGCAGTGTGGTATGTTGCAGTCATCTCAGCCATAGGGCAGTGTGGTATGTTGCAGTCATCTCAGCCATAGGGCAGTGTGGTATGTTGCAGTCATCTCAGCCATAGGGCAGTGTGGTATGTTGCAGTCATCTCAGCCATAGGGCAGTGTGGTATGTTGCAGTCATCTCAGCCATAGGGCAGTGTGGTATGTTGCAGTCATCTCAGCCATAGGGCAGTGTGGTATGTTGCAGTCATCTCAGCCATAGGGCAGTGTGGTATGTTGCAGTCATCTCAGTCATAGGGCAGTGTGGTATGTTGCAGTCATCTCAGTCAGGGCAGTGTGGTATGCAGTCATCTCAGCCATAGGGCAGTGTGGTATGTTGCAGTCATCTCAGCCATAGGGCAGTGTGGTATGTTGCAGTCATCTCAGCCATAGGGCAGTGTGGTATGTTGCAGTCATCTCAGCCATAGGGCAGTGTGGTATGTTGCAGTCATCTCAGCCATAGGGCAGTGTGGTATGTTGCAGTCATCTCAGTCATAGGGCAGTGTGGTATGTTGCAGTCATCTCAGTCATAGGGCAGTGTGGTATGTTGCAGTCATCTCAGCCATAGGGCAGTGTGGTATGTTGCAGTCATCTCAGCCATAGGGCAGTGTGGTATGTTGCAGTCATCTCAGTCATAGGGCAGTGTGGTATGTTGCAGTCATCTCAGTCATAGGGCAGTGTGGTATGTTGCAGTCATCTCAGCCATAGGGCAGTGTGGTATGTTGCAGTCATCTCAGCCATAGGGCAGTGTGGTATGTTGCAGTCATCTCAGCCATAGGGCAGTGTGGTATGTTGCAGTCATCTCAGTCATAGGGCAGTGTGGTATGTTGCAGTCATCTCAGTCATAGGGCAGTGTGGTATGTTGCAGTCATCTCAGCCATAGGACAGTGTGGTATGTTGCAGTCATCTCAGCCATAGGGCAGTGTGGTATGTTGCAGTCATCTCAGTCATAGGGCAGTGTGGTATGTTGCAGTCATCTCAGTCATAGGGCAGTGTGGTATGTTGCAGCAGTCATCTCAGTCATCATAGGGCAGTGTGGTATGTTGCAGTCATCTCAGTCATAGGGCAGTGTGGTATGTTGCAGTCATCTCAGTCATAGGGCAGTGTGGTATGTTGCAGTCATCTCAGCCATAGGGCAGTGTGGTATGTTGCAGTCATCTCAGCCATAGGCAGTGTGGTATGTTGCAGTCATCTCAGCCATAGGGCAGTGTGGTATGTTGCAGTCATCTCAGCCATAGGGCAGTGTGGTATGTTGCAGTCATCTCAGTCATAGGGCAGTGTGGTATGTTGCAGTCATCTCAGTCATAGGGCAGTGTGGTATGTTGCAGTCATCTCAGCCATAGGGCAGTGTGGTATGTTGCAGTCATCTCAGCCATAGGGCAGTGTGGTATGTTGCAGTCATCTCAGCCATAGGGCAGTGTGGTATGTTGCAGTCATCTCAGTCATAGGGCAGTGTGGTATGTTGCAGTCATCTCAGCCATAGGGCAGTGTGGTATGTTGCAGTCATCTCAGCCATAGGACAGTGTGGTATGTTGCAGTCATCTCAGCCATAGGGCAGTGTGGTATGTTGCAGTCATCTCAGTCATAGGGCAGTGTGGTATGTCACAGTCATCTCAGCCATAGGGCAGTGTGGTATGTTGCAGTCATCTCAGCCATAGGGCAGTGTGGTATGTTGCAGTCATCTCAGCCATAGGGCAGTGTGGTATGTTGCAGTCATCTCAGCCATAGGGCAGTGTGGTATGTTGCAGTCATCTCAGCCATAGGGCAGTGTGGTATGTTGCAGTCATCTCAGCCATAGGGCAGTGTGGTATGTTGCAGTCATCTCAGCCATAGGGCAGTGTGGTATGTTGCAGTCATCTCAGCCATAGGGCAGTGTGGTATGTTGCAGTCATCTCAGCCATAGGGCAGTGTGGTATGTTGCAGTCATCTCAGCCATAGGGCAGTGTGGTATGTTGCAGTTATCTCAGCCATAGGGCAGTGTGGTATGTTGCAGTCATCTTGCATAGTCATCTCAGTCATAGGGCAGTGTGGTATGTTGCAGTCATCTCAGCCATAGGGCAGTGTGGTATGTTGCAGTCATCTCAGCCATAGGGCAGTGTGGTATGTTGCAGTCATCTCAGTCATAGGGCAGTGTGGTATGTTGCAGTCATCTCAGCCATAGGGCAGTGTGGTATGTTGCAGTCATCTCAGTCATAGGGCAGTGTGGTATGTTGCAGTCATCTCAGCCATAGGGCAGTGTGGTATGTTGCAGTCATCTCAGCCATAGGGCAGTGTGGTATGTTGCAGTCATCTCAGCCATAGGGCAGTGTGGTATGTTGCAGTCATCTCAGTCATAGGGCAGTGTGGTATGTTGCAGTCATCTCAGGCATGTGGGCAGTGTGGTATGTTGCAGTCATCTCAGCCATAGGGCAGTGTGGTATGTTGCAGTCATCTCAGCCATAGGGCAGTGTGGTATGTTGCAGTCATCTCAGCCATAGGGCAGTGTGGTATGTTGCAGTCATCTCAGCCATAGGGCAGTGTGGTATGTTGCAGTCATCTCAGCCATAGGGCAGTGTGGTATGTTGCAGTCATCTCAGCCATAGGGCAGTGTGGTATGTTGCAGTCATCTCAGCCATAGGGCAGTGTGGTATGTTGCAGTGTGGTAGTCATCTCAGCCATAGGGCAGTGTGGTATGTTGCAGTCATCTCAGCCATAGGGCAGTGTGGTATGTTGCAGTCATCTCAGCCATAGGGCAGTGTGGTATGTTGCAGTCATCTCAGTCATAGGGCAGTGTGGTATGTTGCAGTCATCTCAGCCATAGGGCAGTGTGGTATGTTGCAGTCATCTCAGCCATAGGGCAGTGTGGTATGTTGCAGTCATCTCAGCCATAGGGCAGTGTGGTATGTTGCAGTCATCTCAGCCATAGGGCAGTGTGGTATGTTGCAGTCATCTCAGCCATAGGGCAGTGTGGTATGTTGCAGTCATCTCAGCCATAGGGCAGTGTGGTATGTTGCAGTCATCTCAGCCATAGGGCAGTGTGGTATGTTGCAGTCATCTCAGCCATAGGGCAGTGTGGTATGTTGCAGTCATCTCAGCCATAGGGCAGTGTGGTATGTTGCAGTCATCTCAGTCATAGGGCATGCAGTTATCTCAGGGCAGTGTGGTATGTTGCAGTCATCTCAGCCATAGGGCAGTGTGGTATGTTGCAGTCATCTCAGCCATAGGGCAGTGTGGTATGTTGCAGTCATCTCAGCCATAGGGCAGTGTGGTATGTTGCAGTCATCTCAGCCATAGGGCAGTGTGGTATGTTGCAGTCATCTCAGCCATAGGGCAGTGTGGTATGTTGCAGTCATCTCAGTCATAGGGCAGTGTGGTATGTTGCAGTCATCTCAGCCATAGGGCAGTGTGGTATGTTGCAGTCATCTCAGCCATAGGGCAGTGTGGTATGTTGCAGTCATCTCAGCCATAGGGCAGTGTGGTATGTTGCAGTCATCTCAGCCATAGGGCAGTGTGGTATGTTGCAGTCATCTCAGCCATAGGGCAGTGTGGTATGTTGCAGTCATCTCAGCCATAGGGCAGTGTGGTATGTTGCAGTCATCTCAGCCATAGGGCAGTGTGGTATGTTGCAGTCATCTCAGTCATAGGGCAGTGTGGTATGTTGCAGTCATCTCAGCCATAGGGCAGTGTGGTATGTTGCAGTCATCTCAGCCATAGGGCAGTGTGGTATGTTGCAGTCATCTCAGCCATAGGGCAGTGTGGTATGTTGCAGTCATCTCAGTCATAGGGCAGTGTGGTATGTTGCAGTCATCTCAGTCATAGGGCAGTGTGGTATGTTGCAGTCATCTCAGCCATAGGGCAGTGTGGTATGTTGCAGTCATCTCAGCCATAGGGCAGTGTGGTATGTTGCAGTCATCTCAGCCATAGGGCAGTGTGGTATGTTGCAGTCATCTCAGCCATAGGGCAGTGTGGTATGTTGCAGTCATCTCAGCCATAGGGCAGTGTGGTATGTTGCAGTCATCTCAGCCATAGGGCAGTGTGGTATGTTGCAGTCATCTCAGCCATAGGGCAGTGTGGTATGTTGCAGTCATCTCAGCCATAGGGCAGTGTGGTCATGTTGCAGTCATCTCAGCCATAGGGCAGTGTGGTATGTTGCAGTCATCTCAGCCATAGGGCAGTGTGGTATGTTGCAGTCATCTCAGCCATAGGGCAGTGTGGTATGTTGCAGTCATCTCAGCCATAGGGCAGTGTGGTATGTTGCAGTCATCTCAGCCATAGGGCAGTGTGGTATGTTGCAGTCATCTCAGCCATAGGGCAGTGTGGTATGTTGCAGTCATCTCAGCCATAGGGCAGTGTGGTATGTTGCAGTCATCTCAGCCATAGGGCAGTGTGGTATGTTGCAGTCATCTCAGTCATAGGGCAGTGTGGTATGTTGGTCATCTCAGCCATAGGGCAGTCATCTCAGCCATAGGGCAGTGTGGTATGTTGCAGTCATCTCAGCCATAGGGCAGTGTGGTATGTTGCAGTCATCTCAGCCATAGGGCAGTGTGGTATGTTGCAGTCATCTCAGCCATAGGGCAGTGTGGTATGTTGCAGTCATCTCAGCCATAGGGCAGTGTGGTATGTTGCAGTCATCTCAGTCATAGGGCAGTGTGGTATGTTGCAGTCATCTCAGCCATAGGGCAGTGTGGTATGTTGCAGTCATCTCAGCCATAGGGCAGTGTGGTATGTTGCAGTCATCTCAGCCATAGGGCAGTGTGGTATGTTGCAGTCATCTCAGCCATAGGGCAGTGTGTGGTATGTTGCAGTCATCTCAGCCATAGGGCAGTGTGGTATGTTGCAGTCATCTCAGCCATAGGGCAGTGTGGTATGTTGCAGTCATCTCAGCCATAGGGCAGTGTGGTATGTTGCAGTCATCTCAGCCATAGGGCAGTGTGGTATGTTGCAGTCATCTCAGTCATAGGGCAGTGTGGTATGTTGCAGTCATCTCAGTCATAGGGCAGTGTGGTATGTTGCAGTCATCTCAGCCATAGGGCAGTCATAGCCATAGGGCAGTGTGGTATGTTGCAGTCATCTCAGCCATAGGGCAGTGTGGTATGTTGCATGTCATCTCAGTCATAGGGCAGTGTGGTATGTTCAGTCATCTCAGGGCAGTGTGGTATGTTGCAGTCATCTCAGCCATAGGGCAGTGTGGTATGTTGCAGTCATCTCAGCCATAGGCAGTGTGGTATGTTGCAGTCATCTCAGCCATAGGGCAGTGTGGTATGTTGCAGTCATCTCAGTCATAGGGCAGTGTGGTATGTTGCAGTCATCTCAGTCATAGGGCAGTGTGGTATGTTGCAGTCATCTCAGTCATAGGGCAGTGTGGTATGTTGCAGTCATCTCAGCCATAGGGCAGTGTGGTATGTTGCAGTCATCTCAGTCATAGGGCAGTGTGGTATGTTGCAGTCATCTCAGTCATAGGGCAGTGTGGTATGTTGCAGTCATCTCAGCCATAGGGCAGTGTGGTATGTTGCAGTCATCTCAGCCATAGGGCAGTGTGGTATGTTGCAGTCATCTCAGCCATAGGGCAGTGTGGTATGTTGCAGTCATCTCAGTCATAGGGGCAGTGTGGTATGTTGCAGTCATCTCAGCCATAGGGCAGTGTGGTATGTTGCAGTCATCTCAGCCATAGGGCAGTGTGGTATGTTGCAGTCATCTCAGCCATAGGGCAGTGTGGTATGTTGCAGTCATCTCAGCATAGGGCATAGGGCAGTGTGCAGTGTGGTTGCAGTCATCTCAGCCATAGGGCAGTGTGGTATGTTGCAGTCATCTCAGCCATAGGGCAGTGTGGTATGTTGCAGTCATCTCAGTCATAGGGCAGTGTGGTATGTTGCAGTCATCTCAGCCATAGGGCAGTGTGGTATGTTGCAGTCATCTCAGCCATAGGGCAGTGTGGTATGTTGCAGTCATCTCAGCCATAGGGCAGTGTGGTATGTTGCAGTCATCTCAGCCATAGGGCAGTGTGGTATGTTGCAGTCATCTCAGCCATAGGGCAGTGTGGTATGTTGCAGTCATCTCAGCCATAGGGCAGTGTGGTATGTTGCAGTCATCTCAGCCATAGGGCAGTGTGGTATGTTGCAGTCATCTCAGCCATAGGGCAGTGTGGTATGTTGCAGTCATCTCAGCCATAGGGCAGTGTGGTATGTTGCAGTCATCTCAGTCATAGGGCAGTGTGGTATGTTGCAGTCATCTCAGCCATAGGGCAGTGTGGTATGTTGCAGTCATCTCAGCCATAGGGCAGTGTGGTATGTTGCAGTCATCTCAGCCATAGGGCAGTGTGGTATGTTGCAGTCATCTCAGCCATAGGCAGTGTTATGTTGCAGTCATGTTAGGGCAGTGTGGTATGTTGCATCATCTCAGCCATAGGGCAGTGTGGTATGTTGCAGTCATCTCAGCCATAGGGCAGTGTGGTATGTTGCAGTCATCTCAGCCATAGGGCAGTGTGGTTATGTTGCAGTCATCTCAGCCATAGGGCAGTGTGGTATGTTGCAGTCATCTCAGCCATAGGGCAGTGTGGTATGTTGCAGTCATCTCAGCCATAGGGCAGTGTGGTATGTTGCAGTCATCTCAGCCATAGGGCAGTGTGGTATGTTGCAGTCATCTCAGTCATAGGGCAGTGTGGTATGTTGCAGTCATCTCAGCCATAGGGCAGTGTGGTATGTTGCAGTCATCTCAGCCATAGGGCAGTGTGGTATGTTGCAGTCATCTCAGCCATAGGGCAGTGTGGTATGTATGTCATCTCAGCCATAGGGCAGTGTGGTATGTTGCAGTCATCTCAGCCATAGGGCAGTGTGGTATGTTGCAGTCATCTCAGCCATAGGGCAGTGTGGTATGTTGCAGTCATCTCAGCCATAGGACAGTGTGGTATGTTGCAGTCATCTCAGCCATAGGGCAGTGTGGTATGTTGCAGTCATCTCAGTCATAGGGCAGTGTGGTATGTTGCAGTATGTGGTATGTTGCAGTCATCTCAGTCATAGGGCAGTGTGGTATGTCGCTGTTATCTCAGCCATAGGGCAGTGTGGTTTGTTGCAGTCATCTCAGCCATAGGGCAGTGTGGTATGTCACTGTTATCTCAGCCATAGGGCAGTGTGGTATGTTGCAGTCATCTCAGCCATAGGACAGTGTTGTATGTTGCAGTCATCTCAGCCATAGGGCAGTGTGGTATGTTGCAGTCATCTCAGTCATAGGGCAGTGTGGTATGTTGCAGTCATCTCAGTCATAGGGCAGTGTGGTATGTTGCAGTCATCTCAGTCATAGGGCAGTGTGGTATGTTGCAGTTATCTCAGCCATAGGGCAGTGTGGTTATGTTGCAGTCATCTCAGCCATAGGGCAGTGTGGTATGTCACTGTTATCTCAGCCATAGGACAGTGTGGTATGTTGCAGTCATCTCAGCCATAGGGCAGTGTGGTATGTTGCAGTCATCTCAGCCATAGGGCAGTGTGGTATGTTGCAGTCATCTCAGCCATAGGGCAGTGTGGTATGTTGCAGTCATCTCAGCCATAGGGCAGTGTGGTATGTTGCAGTCATCTCAGTCATAGGGCAGTGTGGTATGTTGCAGTCATCTCAGCCATAGGGCAGTGTGGTATGTTGCAGTCATCTCAGCCATAGGGCAGTGTGGTATGTTGCAGTCATCTCAGCCATAGGGCAGTGTGGTATGTTGCAGTCATCTCAGCCATAGGGTCAGTGTGGTATGTTGCAGTCATCTCAGTCATAGGGCAGTGTGGTATGTTGCAGTCATCTCAGCCATAGGGCAGTGTGGTATGTTGCAGTCATCTCAGCCATAGGGCAGTGTGGTATGTTGCAGTCATCTCAGCCATAGGGCAGTGTGGTATGTTGCAGTCATCTCAGTCATAGGGCAGTGTGGTATGTTGCAGTCATCTCAGCCATAGGGCAGTGTGGTATGTTGCAGTCATCTCAGCCATAGGGCAGTGTGGTATGTTGCAGTCATCTCAGCCATAGGGCTGTGTGGTATGTTGCAGTCATCTCAGCCATAGGGCAGTGTGGTATGTTGCAGTCATCTCAGTCATAGGGCAGTGTGGTATGTTGCAGTCATCTCAGCCATAGGGCAGTGTGGTATGTTGCAGTCATCTCAGTCATAGGGCAGTGTGGTATGTTGCAGTCATCTCAGCCATAGGGCAGTGTGGTATGTTGCAGTCATCTCAGCCATAGGGCAGTGTGGTATGCAGTAGTTGCAGTCATCTCAGCCATAGGGCAGTGTGGTATGTTGCAGTCATCTCAGTCATAGGCCAGTGTGGTATGTTGCAGTCATCTCAGCCATAGGGCAGTGTGGTATGTTGCAGTCATCTCAGCCATAGGGCAGTGTGGTATGTTGCAGTCATCTCAGCCATAGGGCTGTGTGGTATGTTGCAGTCATCTCAGCCATAGGGCAGTGTGGTATGTTGCAGTCATCTCAGTCATAGGGCAGTGTGGTATGTTGCAGTCATCTCAGTCATAGGGCAGTGTGGTATGTTGCAGTCATCTCAGCCATAAGACAGTGTTGTATGTTGCAGTCATCTCAGCCATAGGGCAGTGTGGTATGTTGCAGTCATCTCAGTCATAGGGCAGTGTGGTATGTTGCAGTCATCTCAGTCATAGGGCAGTGTGGTATGTTGCAGTCATCTCAGCCATAGGACAGTGTTGTATGTTGCAGTCATCTCAGCCATAGGGCAGTGTTGGTCATCTCAGTTAGGGCAGTGTGGTATGTTCAGTCATCTCAGTCATAGGGCAGTGTGGTATGTTGCAGTCATCTCAGTCATAGGGCAGTGTGGTATGTTGCTGTTATCTCAGCCATAGGGCAGTGTGGTATGTTGCAGTCATCTCAGCCATAGGACAGTGTGGTATGTTGCAGTCATCTCAGTCATAGGGCAGTGTGGTATGTTGCAGTCATTTCAGCCATAGAGCAGTGTGGTATGTTGCAGTCATCTCAGCCATAGGGCAGTGTGGTATGTTGCAGTCATCTCAGTCATAGGGCAGTGTGGTATGTTGCAGTCATCTCAGCCATAGGGCTGTGTGGTTTGTCGCTGTTATCTCAGCCATAGGGCAGTGTCGTTTGTTGCAGTCATCTCAGCCATAGGGCAGTGTGGTATGTTGCAGTCATCTCAGTCATAGGGCAGTGTGGTATGTTGCAGTCATCTCAGCCATAGGACAGTGTTGTATGTTGCAGTCATCTCAGCCATAGGGCAGTGTGGTATGTTGCAGTCATCTCAGTCATAGGGCAGTGTGGTATGTTGCAGTCATCTCAGTCATAGGGCAGTGTGGTATGTTGCAGTCATCTCAGCCATAGGGCAGTGTGGTTTGTTGCAGTCATCTCAGCCATAGGGCAGTGTGGTATGTTGCAGTCATCTCAGCCATAGGGCAGTGTGGTATGTTGCAGTCATCTCAGCCATAGGGCAGTGTGGTATGTTGCAGTCATCTCAGCCATAGGCCAGTGTGGTATGTCACTGTTATCTCAGCCATAGGCCAGTGTGGTATGTTGCAGTCATCTCAGCCATAGGGCTGTGTGGTTTGTTGCAGTCATCTCAGCCATAGGGCAGTGTGGTATGTTGGTATGTTGCAGTCATCTCAGCCATAGGGCAGTGTGGTATGTTGCAGTCATCTCAGCCATAGGGCAGTGTGGTATGTTGCAGTCATCTTAGTCATAGGGCAGTGTGGTATGTTGCAGTCATCTCAGTCATAGGGCAGTGTGGTATGTCACTGTTATCTCAGCCATAGGCCAGTGTGGTATTTTGCAGTCATCTCAGTCATAGGGCAGTGTGGTATGTTGCAGTCATCTCAGTCATAGGGCAGTGTGGTATGTCACTGTTATCTCAGCCATAGGGCAGTGTGGTATGTTGGTATGTTGCAGTCATCTCAGCCATAGGGCAGTGTGGTATGTTGCAGTCATCTCAGCCATAGGGCAGTGTGGTATGTTGCAGTCATCTCAGTCATAGGGCAGTGTGGTATGTTGCAGTCATCTCAGTCATAGGGCAGTGTGGTATGTCACTGTTATCTCAGCCATAGGCCAGTGTGGTATGTTGCAGTCATCTCAGCCATAGGGCAGTGTGGTATGTTTTGCTGTCATCTCAGCCATAGGGCTGTGTGGTATGTTGCAGTCATCTCAGCCATAGGGCAGTGTGGTATGTTGCAGTCATCTCAGTCATAGGGCAGTGTGGTATGTTGCAGTCATCTCAGCCATAGGGCAGTGTGGTATGTTGCAGTCATCTCAGTCATAGGGCAGTGTGGTATGTTGCAGTCATCTCAGCCATAGGGCAGTGTGGTATGTTGCAGTCATCTCAGCCATAGGACAGTGTGGTATGTTGCAGTCATCTCAGTTATAGGGCATTGTGGTATGTTGCAGTCATCTCAGTCATAGGGCAGTGTGGTATGTCACTGTTATCTCAGCCATAGGGCAGTGTGGTATGTTGCAGTCATCTCAGTCATAGGGCAGTGTGGTATGTTACAGTCATCTCAGTCATAGGGCAGTGTGGTATGTTGCAGTCATCTCAGCCATGGGGCTGTGTGGTTTGTTGCAGTCATCTCAGCCATAGGGCAGTGTGGTATGTTGCAGTCATCTCAGCCATAGGGCAGTGTGGTATGTTGCAGTCATCTCAGCCATAGGGCAGTGTGGTATGTTGCAGTCATCTCAGCCATAGGGCAGTGTGGTATGTTGCAGTCATCTCAGCCACAGGGCAGTGTGGTATGTTGCAGTCATCTCAGCCATAGGGCAGTGTGGTATGTTGCAGTCATCTCAGCCATAGGGCAGTGTGGTATGTTGCAGTCATCTCAGTCATAGGGCAGTGTGGTATGTTGCAGTCATCTCAGCCATAGGGCAGTGTGGTATGTTGCAGTCATCTCAGTCATAGGTCAGTGTGGTATGTTGCAGTCATCTCAGTCATAGGGCAGTGTGGTATGTCGCTGTTATCTCAGCCATAGGGCAGTGTGGTATGTTGCAGTCATCTCAGCCATAGGACAGTGTGGTATGTTGCAGTCATCTCAGTCATAGGGCAGTGTGGTATGTTGCAGTCATCTCAGTCATAGGGCAGTGTGTTATGTCACTGTTATCTCAGCCATAGGACAGTGTGGTATGTCGCAGTCATCTCAGCCATAGGGCAGTGTGGTATGTTGCAGTCATCTCCGCCATAGGGCAGTGTGGTATGTTGCAGTCATCTCAGCCATAGGGCAGTGTGGTATGTTGCAGTCATCTCAGCCGTAGGGCAGTGTGGTATGTTGCAGTCATCTCAGCCATAGGGCAGTGTGGTATGTTGCAGTCATCTCAGTCATAGGGCAGTGTGGTATGTTGCAGTCATCTCAGCCATAGGGCAGTGTGGTATGTTGCAGTCATCTCAGCCATAGGACAGTGTTGTATGTTGCAGTCATCTCAGCCATAGGGCAGTGTGGTATGTTGCAGTCATCTCAGTCATAGGCCAGTGTGGTATGTTGCAGTCATCTCAGCCATAGGGCAGTGTGGTATGTTGCAGTCATCTCAGCCATAGGGCAGTGTGGTATGTTGCAGTCATCTCAGCCATAGGGCTGTGTGGTATGTTGCAGTCATCTCAGCCATAGGGCAGTGTGGTATGTTGCAGTCATCTCAGTCATAGGGCAGTGTGGTATGTTGCAGTCATCTCAGTCATAGGGCAGTGTGGTATGTTGCAGTCATCTCAGCCATAAGACAGTGTTGTATGTTGCAGTCATCTCAGCCATAGGGCAGTGTGGTATGTTGCAGTCATCTCAGTCATAGGGCAGTGTGGTATGTTGCAGTCATCTCAGTCATAGGGCAGTGTGGTATGTTGCAGTCATCTCAGTCTTAGGGCAGTGTGGTATGTTGCAGTCATCTCAGTCATAGGGCAGTGTGGTATGTTGCTGTTATCTCAGCCATAGGGCAGTGTGGTATGTTGCAGTCATCTCAGCCATAGGACAGTGTGGTATGTTGCAGTCATCTCAGTCATAGGGCAGTGTGGTATGTTGCAGTCATTTCAGCCATAGAGCAGTGTGGTATGTTGCAGTCATCTCAGCCATAGGGCAGTGTGGTATGTTGCAGTCATCTCAGCCATAGGGCAGTGTGGTATGTTGCAGTCATCTCAGCCATAGGGCAGTGTGGTATGTTGCAGTCATCTCAGCCATAGGGCAGTGGCATTTACATTTAAGTCATTTGTTGCAGTCATCTCAGCCATAGGGCAGTGTGGTATGTTGCAGTCATCTCAGCCATAGGGCAGTGTGGTATGTTGCAGTCATCTCACCCATAGGGCAGTGTGGTATGTTGCAGTCATCTCAACCATAGGGCAGTGTGGTATGTTGCAGTCATCTCAGCCATAGGGCAGTGTGGTATGTTGCAGTCATCTCAGCCATAGGGCAGTGTGGTATGTTGCAGTAATTTCCGTCAATGGACAATGCTTTATGTTTCATTTACAGGGCAGTGCTGTATGTTGCAGTCATCTCAGTCATAGGGTGGT
>NC_060184.1:35780258-35857758 GCF_021184085.1 Oncorhynchus gorbuscha
AGTCGGCGTTAAAGGGAAAGCACTTGCGTGTCTATGTCAACCAGGCTAGTAGCAGATCGGGAGAGATTGCTATTGTCCTTGAGAATCTTAACTGCCTCATAAAACATCCAACTGGAGTAAGGTGAAATTAAGACAGAAATCAGAGAGATAAAGAGAAGTCAGAAACCAAACGCCTTTTGTCACATGCACAAGTCAGAATGTACGGCCGTCATTAAAAAGTTCATTCATCTTAATTCACTTCTCTTTTGTCACAAATTTCTTTATGGCGCTGAAATGATTTACCACACAAGAGGAAGGAAGGAAACAGGGTTCAGTGTAATCCTGTAATCAGCCCACTGCAGGAGGGAAGGCACTGGAGCCGCTGATTGCTTTTCTGACAGAGACTTACGCTCTGAAGCGCCACCGCTTCTCTGCCCCAACATTTGAAGAACATTCTACATCGATGGTAGCTTGAAACGGAAGACTGCTAATCCAAAGCAGCGAGGAGCTTCAGGCTTTCTCCAATGGGTATTTCTCCCCTTTCTCCCTTTCCTTCTTCACTGATGCTGTCCTGTCCTGAGCTGCTGCTGCACTCCCTCAGGCATTATGTAGCCAGTGCCACACAACAGCTGAAGCCTAAGGAGGGGAGGGCCATGGAAAAGTGAACCTGTGTTGGGGGTGTGTGGGATATGTAGGGTGTGTGGACTGCGTATGAGGTGTGTGTGTGTGTGTGTGTGTGTGTGTGTGTGTGTGTGTGTGTGTGTGTGTGTGTGTGTGTGTGTGTGTGTGTGTGTGTGTGTGTGTGTGTGTGTGTGTGTGTGTGTGTGTGTGTGTGTGTGTGTGTGTGTGTGTGTGTGCATTTGAGAGTTTGTGCAGACATAGGTGCGTGTATGACACAGATGTGTGTCTGTCGGTCTCTCTCTCTCTCCCTCTCTCTCTCTCTCTCTCTCTCTCTCTCTCTCTCTCTCTCTCTCTCTCTCTCTCTCTCTCTCTCTCTCTCTCTCTCTCTCCCCTCTCTCTCTCTCTCTCTCCCTCTCTCTCTCCTCTCCTCCCTCCCTCCCTCCCTCCTCCCTCCCTCCCTCCCTCCCTCCCTCCCCCTCCCTCCCTCCCCCTCCCTCCCTCCCTCCCTCCCTCCCTCCCATCACCCCCTGTCTACTCTACTCATCCAGGCTCCACATGAGTGCTTGAGTGGTGCTGGGTAAGGCGGTGCGTGTGCTGAATCCCAAATCACTCTGAGGCACACGGAAAAGAACAACAAACGATTTCTCCCACTGTTTTCTTATGCAGTACGCTGCTGTTATTGTCATCCCACAAGATCGACGGCTGCTAGTCTCATTGCCTCAGAGGAACCTGTTTTCATGCGCAACATCCACACACGCAAAAAAAAAACGAGACGCTTCGTAACGGAAAGGCTAATGTTACTCTTATCAAAGCCTTCCAACGAGAGCTGAGCGTGTAGTCAGGCTGGACTCTAAGAGTTAGTCTTTCAAACAGATTCAACTGCTCAAACTTCTATCTCACACAACACCACACACAAAGTAGCCTACATTCTCCCTCTCTTCCGCAAGCTCTGCACTGCAGTAGCTTCTATGGCATCAGACATAGTGAGAGTTGCAGCATTCAGACCCAAACAAGGCGGTGGGGTGTGTGACAACTGGGCAGCTCTCCAGATTCCAGATGGTTTTTATTTGTTTCCAGCAGCACGTCCCCTATCTGCCTGTAAATATGGAGGAGGGCAAAGAGCAGGGCTCGACGCCCAGGCAGCCAGGGGAATGCTGGGAGCTGGCGGTGGCCATCTTGCTCACGACGTTATCTCCCTCCCATATGTTCACCCCAGGCAGGCTCATCTCGCCGTAATTGACTTCCTCCCATGGAGCCCCAGCCTGTAGCTGGAGGCAGCAGTGCACTCGCGGTGTCTGCTTTCACCCTGATAAAACTACTACACTCCTGCACATTTCCCGGGCTGTGGTGAGCAAGTGTGTGTTTGTGTGTTTCTAAAGGCAGTGCCTTGCCTATGTCTCTGTGTGCCAGTACTTATGCTTTGTGTCCGGTGTCGCCCGAAAACAGAGGCCATCAATACTGATGATTGACCTCTGACAAGGTTGCCGTCCCGAGATTACAAGAGCCACGGTTTTGGCTTCACGTTGCATACAGTGCACATGTACATCTTCCATGACGTACACACCTTACGCCACAACCAAGACCACTGCATAAAGGCTCCTGACCTCTCCGTCCTTTGTATTGTTTGCAGTACTCTTCTGGGTTTTCCGCTATTGAAGCCTGCTGAAGAGGATCTATGGCAAACAACGGTGTGGAATACTAAAGAGCTGCCTATTATTTTCCTCTACCAATGCATCTCTCTCTCTCTCTCTCTCTGCCGTTCCCCAAAGTATTTGAGTGACTGGCGCCGGAAAACGAGGAGGAAAAGTCGCTGGAAGACCTGTGGCGGTCTGCCTAGAGCCACCTGCGTTGACCGGGATCACCTGCGCGCGGCAGCCCCTTTGAATTCAGGGGGCGTTGATTTTTACCGGCGCTCATTAACTTGGTTAATTTTATTGAGGCCTGTCATGTTGCGGAGGGAGGGAAGGCGGTAAATTATTCATCCCCCTTGAAATGCAAAAGACAGATGAGGCGAGCGTCGCGGCGTTATGTAGGTCACTTTGTCTCACTCACACGGCCATCACACATCACACTGGAGGGGAGAGAGAGAGAGAGAGAGAGAGAGAGAGAGAGAGAGAGAGAGAGAGAGAGAGAGAGAGAGAGAGAGAGAGAGAGGAACTTGACTGCGACAGACTAGTGAGTGCTGCTGTTCCCATAGAGCCTATACGTTCACACACTGTGGTAGGTATAACTGTGGGTTCCTAGAGTACACACACATAACATGGCCTTCAGAGAAACGACTGAAAGGCTCTATATACAGATGTAGGATCTTAATTTGAGCTAGTCTGCTACAGCAGGAAAATAATAATTATGTGGTGGGGTATGGTCGGACTGGGCCACAGTGTCCCAGACCCCCCTTGTCTCAGCCTCCAGTATCTATGCTGCAATAGCCTACAGTATGTGCTGGGGGGTTAGGGTCATCTGGTCCTAGACTTGGCGCTCCGGTACCACTTGCCGTGCGGTAGTACAGTAAGCAGTTTACGACTTGGGTGACTGGAATCTCTGACAATTTTATGGGCTTTCCTCTGACACCGCCTAGTATATACGTCCTGGATGGCAGGAGGCTTGGCCTCAGTGATGTACAGGGCCGTACCCACTACCCTCTGTAGTGCCTTACGGTCGGATGCCGAGCAGTTGCCGTACCAGGCGGGGACGCAACCGGTCAGGATGCTCTCGATGGTGCAGCTGTAAATCTTTTTGAGGATCTGGGGATCCATGCCAAATCTTTTCAGTCTCCTGAGCGGGTCGAGAGCTTCAAGTTCCTTGGTGTCCACATC
This sequence comes from Oncorhynchus gorbuscha, assembly GCF_021184085.1. Lineage (NCBI taxonomy): Eukaryota > Metazoa > Chordata > Actinopteri > Salmoniformes > Salmonidae > Oncorhynchus > Oncorhynchus gorbuscha. Next base: position 35,783,675 of record NC_060184.1, read on the forward strand.
ACCAACAAACTATCATGGTCCAAACACACAAAGACAGTCGTGAAGAGGGCAAAACAACACCTTTCCCCCCTAAGGAAACTGGCACCACAGGAACACAATCTACCGCACCTCCCCAATCACCATCACACAGGCCAGCCAGGCCACACAAAAAACACTTGTCATAGGTGCCTCCCTCTCTGAGTGATCTGGCCCTCACCGGTGGCTGGTGTTGCTGGGGATATAAGTGGCATTTGGGCGTAAGGTCACGGGCCGGCGTGAGGGCGTTAAGAGTGAAGCCCAAGACAGGGAACGTTATCCATCAATGCTCACCCTTACAGGCTGAAAAATCGATAAGATCTCAAGATCACACACCACACTGAATAGACCTCACCGCCACCATCTTCTTCTGGGCTATTGTTCGCTCGACCATTCATCATTGGCATTGGCTTATAGACTTCACATCTGAGTGCACCCTACTGTAAGGAATACCAATGGAATAGGGTGGTTCTTTGTTAATTTCTCTCTCCCCCCTTCTCTTTCTATTTCTATCTCACTCTGTCATCCCTCTTTGCCTGTAAGACAGAATGACTGTATTGGGGGGGGGGGGTCTTTCTTCTCGGTAGGAACAGGCAGCCATTTTGGCTCGTGGCAGGGAACCTGATGGCGTAAATAAGGCTGCCATCAATCATTCTCAGGAGCCTGGCGGCGATAGAGCCTCTGATCCGAGCAGCAGCACTCACTCACAGGCACATTTAAAGACACAGACTCACTGGTTGGGCTCAACGTGCCAAAAGGACTGGGGAGGAGAGGGAGGGAGGGCTTGCCGTTTGCAGTCCAGAGACTGTGGCAGAAGGAGAGGGACCAGGGATGTCACCTGAAATTGACATTAATAGACATATTTCGATATCAATGCTATACGTGGTGCCTCACTTCTCCTACATGAATCCAATATAATCTGTGGATGCAGAGGCTCTGCAAATGCGGAGCCCAATGAAAAATCAGGAACTGACTTGAGGAACTGAGAGCGATAATACATTTAGACACATGTCAATACATGCTATGTGCGATCTTCCTATATGAATCTGACATAGGATGAACTAATGGACGCGGAAGCTAGATTTCTGGAAATAGAGCGAGAGAAAAAAAGAGAAGAGCCTAGTGAATAGTCTGAGACAGTAGGAGGTTGATTAACATTTAATAAAGATCCATGAACTCTATTCAATCACTGGGGAACGGTGAGACCGCTGGAGCGCCAGTGTGGACGGAGATGCTGGCGGAATGCTAATGAAAGCCGAAAGGTCGTAACTCACGGGGCAAAGATTAGCGTACATCCGCTATCATTCGCTCCCCGCGGACCCCCACCATCCCCATGCATCTCCTCGTCAACCCACCCCCAGAAACCGGCCGGGTCCACGTCAATAGAGAGGAATTACCATTTACCCACAAAAAAAAATATGTTTCGCTTGTGTGAACCAATAAAATTGATGGCGCTGAGGAGAAGACAGATCTTCATTGACCTTTGACAAAACAAGAACTCATCACATGCATAGCGAAGGAAGGCTGTTTCATGGTGGAGATATCGATCGGCAACATCTCTGCACCTGCTATGCTTATGCTTTCCCTCCTCATGTCGAATCTTTACTTGGCATCTGATGAGTCTTCCTCTGCTGGAACCACTGCCAGTCAAGTGAATTCATTAGTGAGACAAAAGAGAAAGTTGGGGATTTTAGGAATGCCTCTCACTGGCAGAGTAACAGGGCGTCCTTACAGCGCGAATTAGTCGACACGGACAGGAGCCAAAAAGCAATAAGGCTGTCTTGTCTCTGTATCTCATTGAGGACACACCAGACTTTAATCTAATTCAAACTTAGAAAGAGGAAAGAGGGTGGGGGGGGTTGGGGGGTGAGAAATAATTAAAGATTGAGCGAGTAGAGAGAGATAGGAGACAGAGACAGAGACAGAGACAGAGAGATATATAGAGATAGGAGACAGAGACAGAGAGAGATATATAGAGAGAGATAGGAGACAGAGACAGAGAGATATATAGAGATAGGAGACAGAGACAGAGAGAGATATATAGAGAGATAGATAGAAACAGAGATATATATATAGAAGGGAGACAGAGACAGATATATATAGAGAGACAGAGAGATATATAGAGAGATAGGAGACATAGACAGAGAAGAATATATAGAGAGAGATAGAGATATAGAGAGATAGAAGACAAAGATAAATATAAGAGAGAGATAGGAGACAGAGACAGATATATATAGAGAGATAGAAGATGGCTGTGACGGGTGGAGATTATAACAGAACATGGCCAAGATGTTAAAATGTTCATAAATCACCAGCATGGTCAAATAATAGGTCTGGGACAGGTTGCACATCCGGTGAACAGGTCAGGATTCCATAGCCGGAGGCAGAACAGTTGAAACTGGAGCAGCGGCACCTATATAGAGAGAGAGATAGGAGACAGAGACAGAAGACAGAGACAGAAGACAGAGAGATTGAGAAAAAAATACAAGGGAGAAAAGGCAGCCCAGGTAGGCTTCATTATGAGTGAAATTAAATTATACTAATAAGTGGATTTTAGGCCCTGTGTGAGAGTACTTTGTGCTTTAGTTACAGTGTGTCTGGCAGAGCTGAGGGAAAGGGAGACTGCTTTATAGCGTAAGAGAAAAAATGTGTGTGTGTGTGTGTGTGTGTGTGTGTGTGTGTGTGTGTGTGTGTGTGTGTGTGTGTGTGTGTGTGTGTGTGTGTGTGTGTGTGTGTGTGTGTGTGTGTGTGTGTGTGTGTGTGTGTGTGTGTGTGTGTGTGTGTGTGTGTGTGTGTGTGTGTGTGTGTGTGTGTGTGTGTGTGTGTGTGTGTGTGTGTGTGTGTGTGTGTGTGTGTGAGCATACATGCATAATATTTGCATCCCCATCAGTACTGGGGAAAATGACTGGGCTGCCATCCTCTTCTTCTATTTGAAATGCCGCAGTGCCCTCAGTTGGCAGTGCCACTCCACAGCCCCCGCCTGCTGTGCCAGGCTGACTTCGATGCTGGAGAGGAGCCAAATCTGCACTATACCTCAGCCTCCACTGAGCCAGAGAGCTAGACAGACAGAGAGCCAGACAGATGCACTGCACACCAGCCCAGACTGGACATCCCTGGCGTCATGTGGTGGGCCAGGAGGAATCTGGAGGTGTGATTGGAAAATTCAATATATTGATAAAAGTACTGGTTCATGAAATAATATAGGCTCCTATATGGATACCAATGTGCACACACACACGCGCGCGCGCGCGCGTGCAAGAGAGAGAGAGCACCAGGCTCTAAATCAATAGTGAGGTTTCAGCCAGGGCATGTAGATGTGGGCTGCGGGCTGGGTTGTCAAGGTGACAGAGTAGCTGGGAGCTCTGTGGGATGTGTGATGAATCGGTGGAGGATGAATGACCCTCTGATCCGCGGGTTGGTTGCTCTACTGCTCGGCTGTGGGTAGGCTCCACTGGGTATGCTCAGGCTATGCTAGCAAGCTAACCGCACGCTGCCAAAGGGAGGGACACCCATGCATTTACAGGAGGGGCAGGAGGCTAGACCAGTCGTAAGGGATCCGACTGATACGAACACGCTGTACTTTGCGGACCTCAACAGAGATTTGACTGACATTACAGTGAATCATATAAAAGCATACGATCATGTATACGCGATTGGTTCAAAACAAGTGCATAGTTGCAACATCTTGTGCTGATTTCTGATCAAATGTGATGTACTATTACTGTACATCTTTAAACTGCCCCCCCCCCCCAAAAAAAAGAAAATGGTCTACAGATGGTGCTCTCACGCCTTATGTGTTGGAGATAAAGACAGTAAGAGAGAAGAACACTGATGTGACTGACACTTCCGCAATGTGTTCATGCCATCTGCTCAGCTTGGCACCAGCGCTGGCACCCATGGGTTCTCTCTGATGATGAAACGCCTGTGCCATGTTGAGCAGGGTCTGGGGGGGGGCACTGTGGAACTCTCCAGGGGGCTACTTGCCAAGTTGGCATGACTGTGTGGCATGTGCCCATTAACACCCTATCACAGATTATTGTGAAATAGACACTAATTGCTTACTCGAAATTTGCGATAGGCACACACAATTTTGTTCATAAGGGAATACGTGTCTAGTACACGATTTTCAGGTCCACCACATGATTTTATTCGTAATACATTTCTAGCCAGTAACGTTAAACGTTTTCTTATTAAACTATTCCAATTTGTTGTGGCTAACATTAGCTAGGTGGCTAATGTTAGCTAGGCTAGGGATTAAGGTTAGGAGTTAAGGTTAGGGTTGGGGTTAAGGTTAGGGTTAGCTAGCATGCTAGGTAAGTAGTTGGAAAAAAAAGTAGTAAGTAGCTGCAAAGCTGCTAACTAGCTAAAGTGCTAAAGTCGTCAATCCAGTGATTTAAACACAGGATGTTTCGGTTGCTAGACCTTTGCATTATGTGCCTAACCATCCTCCCAGAAAAACCTCCTATCGTTTTTGTCTTAAGCAACCTGCTGCCTTCATCTGTTATTGAAATGCACTGTATACAAAAATATTGGTTGTCACGAATTTCACGTAAGTAATTTGTGTCTATTTCACAATAATTAGTGATAGTGGGTTGGTGCCCACAGGTGGAGGGGGTGGCTGTATGTGACTCATTCTGCAGTACGACCATGAAGGTTTGGTGTGCCTCAAAAGCATTCCAGCAGTCAATGGGCATAGGATGGAACACACACACGTGCACAAAGTAGTAGTGTACACACACACACACACACACACACACACACACACACTCACATACGCATATGCATAACCAAACACACAGTGTAGGCTGGGGAGGCATCTGAACAGATTTGAAACTTTAGTTACTCTCCCCTTCACCAGAACTGCTGCCTACACCCATGAAGGCTCATTTAAACCACTCTAAAAAAAAGCTCACTATTTACATCATGTCCTTGGCTCTCTATTCACGCATAGGACACAGTGGACAATTTATGTTCAGAATGGAAAACACTATGCTATTTGCAGGGATTTCAGAGCTGCGTTTCCTGCAGAGAGCGTTCATACTTCAACGAGAAAGAGATTCAGGCATGACAACAACAACAAAACTTTGCTCTGACTCAACTCCCAACACAGGCAGTCAGACACACAGACTGACTGACGCAAATCCTCCCAGATTAAGTCTCCCTGCTGTGGTCTAGGTTGTGTGCGCCTCCACCGTCAGTGTACGTGTGTGAGAGAAAAAGATAGAGAGAGAGAGAGAGAGATCCAGGATCTAAGATCTAAAACACGCAACCATTTCAAAGAGACCGTAGGGGGCTTCTCCTTGATATCCGCCCAACAAACCCAAGGTAGAGTCTTCCTTCCTTCTCTCTCCCCTGCCTCTATAACCCACCACCTGCCTTCAGAGCCAGAGCCAGGCGGGCAGGGAGACGGGCAGGCAGGGAGACAGGCGGGAAGGGAGACAGGCAGGCAGGTGGGCCCGCGCTGCATGGCGCACACTGGCTTGGCCTGGTGCCATCAGATTGGAATCTCTCAGGGACCTAATTAACTTGACAGCAGGCCCCTACTTTTCACTGATGAGCAACAGAGGAAGTCAAGCCTTGGTTGGCTATGGTCTGTGTCTGGCTATGTCCTCAACCAACCAGTCCACATTATCCTTCTGTAGAGGTCTTATCATCTCAGCTCCAAAGGCACTAGGGAAAGGCTATGGGATTGGAATTTGTACAGAGTTAACCCCTGTGGAATAGTAAAGGGAATTCTCCAGTCCAGACCGCTTGCTTGTCCACACTTCTGTGTTCCACATGAAGTCCAACTGACTGTTTTAAACATAGATTTAATGTAATAGCCTAAAATGGATTTAAATCCTCAAATCAAAGAAATTCAAGTATTCCTAAAACCTTATAGGGAAGCACTTTATAATAACACCTTGTAATAAAGCATCTATAATGGTTTAGTAAATATTTTATTCATTTATATAACGGGTGGGTCAAATCCTGGATGCTTATTGGTTAAAACCGCATTTCAGACTGTGTCTGTTCCACAAGTTACCACCGTGAAATGCCTATCTACTCTATTCCATCTCACTGCGCAATCCGCTGTCTCATCAGCCCAGCCAGGCAATTTATAAACTTGATCTCCACTGTAAAAAGCATCTAGACATTATATTCCATTCCTTTTAGACTAGCAATTGGTTTTCAATAGCGGAGATAAAAAAAAAAACCTTGCTGTCTTTCTCTTATATTTTCAAAAATGTTCCGTATTGAAATTCGACCTACAGCTGTCCCATAGTAATGAATGTGTCGGGAGTCAGGATGAGACAGGCAGGCAGGCAGCTTTTCTCAGCCAGACGAAATCATGAATCGGCATAATTGTTCTGGATGTAATACAAAATAAATGTCAATAGAAAACAGGAAAAAAACGAAGCAAAGTGCAGCTAGTTTTCTGTCTTCCCAGCTTCAGTTTGAAGTTATTGTGTTAGCTGTATTGTTGGCTAGCTCCTCTGAACAACAGTGTCCTAACGAGAGAGCACATTTTCTATGTCAGGTGAAACCATGCGTCATTAGCTCATTGTAAAGGATGTATCCAAATAAATGTCACTAGAAAACATCTTAAACAAACGCAAATGCAGCTACTTTGTTGTTAATCTCGCTGCACAATTTGACGTGACTGTAATTTAGCCAACGTTGGCTAGCTAGCAAGCAAGGGATAAGAATGTTGCCAGCCAGTACGGCAATAAGGAATTTAGAACAAACGACTGGGTCACTTCCATAGATAAAGAACAAAAAGACTTAACGACTTGGTCGCGTCTCTGACAACAGAACCGAAAGAATGAACGACCAGCCGGCTTGGGTAGCAACCCTAGATTTGTGTCAGGATTATATCTTGTGGAAGGATGAAATAATATGAATCAATTCATCAAAATAACATTTTGAATGAAAATATGTAAAACATTATTTGAATATGTTGGTAACCCCTTGTATAAATGTGATAATGCCCTCGAAGCCGATGTTTGGAGGACATATTGGCACAGTGTAAAGGTTTTCCTCCTCTTCATCTGAAGAGGAGGTGTAGCAAGGATCGGACCAAGATGCGGCGTGGTAAGTGTCCATGGTTGTTTATTTAAAAAACAAACTGAACACTATGAATACAAAAAACAATAAACGTGAACAAACCGAAACAGTACCGTGTGGCGACAGACACAGACACAATCACCCACAAAACAACAGTGAAACCCAGGCTACCTAAGTATGATTCTCAATCAAAGACAACTAACGACACCTGCCTCTGATTGAGAACCATACTAGGCCGAACACAGAAAACCAACCTAGAAACACAAAACATAGAATGCCCACCCAACTCACGTCCTGAACAACTAAAACAAACAAATAACACAAGAACTAGGGTCAGAACGTGACACACGGTTTACAACAACCGTGCCAATATATCCTCCAAACACCAGCTTTGAGGGCATTTTCACTTAATTATTAATCATTACTCCCAAATTTGTAAATGTTATTAAGCTAGTTACCATTAGTCACACATTTAAAAAAAAAAGTATGTAATAATGATTCATAAGATGTCATAAGCCTACTCCCACTCTCTCTATGTACCGCTCGACGTTGCCGGTCTACTAACCACCAGCCCTGGCAACCATTATTACGCACACCTGCTCCCCATCATTACACACACCTGGACTCCATTAGCACCTTGATTACCTTCCCTTTATTTAGCACTCAGCAGCCTCAGTCATCAGGCAGTATTGGTTTGTTTTCATGTTCACTACGCCTTCCGTTTGCATTCTGTTCATTTGCCTTGCATCATTGTTATTAAACTCTCCTTCTGCACCTGCTTCCCGACTCCTTGCAGATACGTGACATAAGATCCTTCATAAAATGTTTAATATATTCCCTTACAAACCATTTACTAATCATAACTTAAGTATTTATGTATGCACTAGGAAACAGGACTGCCTTAAATTAGTATTAAATGTACCTTCATTTTCCCTTAAAACATATAAATTCCCCTTAAATTAAACAATTGGCCTCTTAAATTTCCCTTAATTTTAAAAGGCAAAAAGGGGATCCATTAAACATAGCCTATTATATTTTTGCAAATGTGTATATATATATATATATATATATATATATATATAAAACTAAAAATACCTCATTTACATAAGTATTCAGACCCTTTGCTATGAGACTCGAAATTGAGCTCAGGCGCATCTTGTACCATTGATTATTCTTAAGATGTTTCTACAACTTGATTGGACATGATTTGGAAAGGCACACACCTATCTATATAAGGTCCCATAGTTGACAGTGCGTGTCAGATTAAAAAAACAAACATGCTATGAGGTCGAAGGAATTGTCTGTAGAGCTCCAAGACAGGATTATGTCGAGGTACAGATCTGGGGAAGGGTACCAAAACATTTCTGCATCATTGAAGGTCCCCAGGAACACAGTGGCCTCCATCATTCTTAAATGGAAGAAGTTTGGAACCACCAAATTCTTCCTTCAGCTGGCCGCCCGGGCCAAACTCGGGAGAGGAGGGCCGTGGTCGAACCAAGAATCCGATGGTCACTCTGTCAGCTCCTCTGTGGAGATGGGATAACCTTCCAGAAGGACAACCATCTCTGCAGCACTCCACCAATCAGGCCTTTATGATAGAGTGGCCACGGAAGCCCCTCCTCAGTAAAAGGCACATACAATTACTCTCAGACCATGAGAAACAAGATTCTCTGGTCTGATGAAACCGAGATTGAACTCTTTGGCCCGAATGCCAAGCGTCAAGTCTGGAGGAAACCTGGCACCATTCCTACGGTGAAGCATGGTGGTGGCATCATGGTGGTGGTTTTTCAGCAGGAGGGACTGGGAGACTAGTCAGGATCGTGAGAAAGATAAATGGAGCAAAGTACAGAGAGATCCTTGATGAAAACCTGCTCCAGAGCAGGACTTCACACTGGGGCAAAGGTTCACCTTCCAACAGAACAACAGCCCTAAGCACACAGCCATGACAACGCACTAGTGGCTTTGGGACAAGTCTCTGAATGTCCTTGTGTGGCCCAGCCAGAACTTGAACCCGGTCTAACATCTCTGGAGAGACCTGAAAATAGCTGTGCAGCGACACTCCCCATCCAACCTGACAGATTTTGAGAAGATCTGCATAGAAGAATGGAATAAACTCTCCAAATACAGGTGTGCCAAGCTTGTAGCGTCATACATACGATGACTCGAGGCTGTAAGTACTGAGTAGAGGGTCTGAATACGTCTGAATACGTTTGTAAATGTGATATTTCATAGCAAAAAAGTCTAAAAAAAAACATTTTTACTTTGTCATTATGGGGTATTGTGTGTAGACTGATGGGGGGGGGGGGAATTTAATCCAATTCAAATAAGGCTGTAATGTAACAGAATGTGGAAAACGTCTAGGGGTCTGAACGCCGCCGCTACCGAATAAGTGTGGAGGAAACACTGGGTCTACTTTTAGTAACCTGTAATTTCCTGTTCATTTTCCATTTTGTTTCATACACTAAAGACAACTCTAATTAATGTCACCCCAGACATCAGGAGTACATCTGAAGTTTGGTACACAGACCTTTACCTATCCTATCTTAAGCGAGATACAGTATCGACTGCCATACGTCAAGACCAAGTCAGCACATTTGATTAAAATAATTCAATTTCATGATACATCTGACAGTTGTAAAGCAATGTGAACAAGGCTACATATTGTCATGCAACCACTGTATCTGTGTTGTCTGTTTTATATGAGGGCCAGTATCTGTGGTGGAAAAGCACCTGTGTGCACCCTGAAGGAAGGGGAGAGGGAGTGGAAGAGAGAACTAGGAGTGGGGAAGAGAGGAGAGAGAGTGGAGCAGAGAGCAGAAGATAGGAGAGGGAAGAGAGGAGAGGGAGGGAAAGACAAGAGAGGAGAGAGAGTGGAAGAGAGAACTAGGAGTGGGGAAGAGAGGAGAGAGAGTGGAAGAGAGAACTAGGAGTGGGGAAGAGAGGAGAGAGAGTGGAGCAGAGGAGAGCAGAAGATAGGAGAGGGAAGAGAGGAGAGGGAGGGAAAGACAAGAGAGAGGAGAGAGAGTGGAAGATGAGAGATAAAATATTGAGAGAGGGGGGAAGAGCAGATAGGGGGGGGGGGAGAGGAAGAGAAAGGTGCAGATATAGAGGAAAAGAGAGGAGAAGACAAGAGAGAGGGTGAGGTGAGAGAGAGAAGATACACTTGGAGTGAGCAATGGGAGGGGGGGGGGGGGCAAAAGTATTTAAGCCCATTAGAGGGACGCGAAAAATAAATAAATACGGCTTTAATAATAAGGCTTTCACCTGCTATATCAATTCTGATGAATTTATTTTCTTAGAATCTAAAGGATAGAGTATCGCTGATGTGGTTTAACTTCTTTAAAGTGAGCTGAGTTTGGTGTTTCTCCAGGGTCATTCTTTAATTCAGACTTAATTCTTACTTGGAAAACTTAAGCATGTGTACATACCCAATATCCTTGATTTTTCTTTTTAATGTTTTCAATTTGGCATTTAAGGGAAATTAAGGTGAATATACATGACTTGTAAGGAGTAAAACCCCTGAAAACCCCTTACAACAGTCCTTAATCAGTTGGCTGCAGTTGTGCCTTCTTCACCACACTGTCTGTGTGGGTGGACCATTTCAGTTTGTCCGTGATGTGTACGCCAAGGAACTTAAAACTTTCCACCTTCTCCACTGCTGTCCCGTCGATGTGGATAGGGGGTGCTCCCTCTGCTGTTTCCTGAAGTCCACAATCATCTCCTTTGTTTTGTTGACATTGAGTGAGAGGTTATTTTCCTGACACCACACTCCGAGCCCTCACCCCCTCCCTGTAGGCTGTCTCGTTGTTGTTGGTAATCAAGCCTACTACTGTTGTGTCGTCTGCAAACTTGATGATTGAGTTGAAGGCGTGCATGGCCACGCAGTCATGGGTGAACAGGGAGAACAGGAGAGGGCTCAGAACATACCCTTGTGGGGCCCCAGTGTTGAGGATCAGCGACGTGGAGATGTTGTTTCCTACCTTCACCACCTGGCCTGTCAGGAAGTCCATGACACAATTGCACAGGGCGGGGTTGAGACCCAGGGCCTAAAGCTTAATGATGAGCTTGGAGGGTACTATGGTGTTGAATGCTGAGCTAGTCAATGAACAACATTCTTACATAGGTATTCCTATTGTCCAGATGGGGTAGGGCAGTGTACAGTGTGATTGCGATTGCATCGTCTGTCGACCTATTGGGGCGGTAAGCAAATGGAAGTGGGTCTAGTGTGACAGGTAAAGTGAAGGTGATATGATCCTTGACTAGTCTCTCAAAGCACTTCATGATGACAGAAGTGAGTGCTACGGGGCGATAATCATTTAGTTCAGTTACCTTAGCTTTCTTGGGAACAGGAACAGTGGTGGCCATCTTGAAGCATGTGGGGATAGCAGACTGGGATAGGGAGAGATTGAATATGTCTGTAAACACACCAGTCAGCTGGTCTGCGCATGCTCTGAGGACGCGGCTAGGGATTCCGTCGGGGCCGGCTGCCTTGCGAGGGTTAATGTGTTCAAATATCTTACTCACATCGGCCACAGAGAAGGAGAGCCCACAGTCCTTGGTGGCACTGTATTATTCTCAAAGCGGGCAAAGAAGGTGCTTAGTTTGTCTAGAAGCAACACGTCGGTGTCTATGACGTGGCTGGTTTTCCTTTTGTAATCTGTGATTGTATGTAGACCCTGCCACATACATATCGTGTCTGAGCCGTTGAATTGCGACTCCACTTCGTCTCTATACCGACATTTTGCGTGTTTGATTGCCTTGCGGATGGTAAGACTACACTGTTAGTATTCAACCATATTCCCAGTCACCTTTCCATGGTTAAATGTTTGTGCTTTCAGTTTTGCGCGAATTCCGCTGCCTATCCATGGTTTCTAGTTAGGGTAGGTGTGAATAGCCACAGTGGTTACAACATCTCCTATACACTTCCTTATAAACTCACTCACCGAATCAGTGTATATGTCGATATTATCAGGTGGATGGATGATATTGGCAAAGGAGAAATGCTCACTAACAGGGATTTAAACAAATGTGTGTACAAAATGTGAGAGAAACACACTTTGTGCCTATGGAAAAATTCTGGAATCTTTAATTTCAGCTCATGAAACATGGGACCAATCTTTCTTATGTCTCTCAGACACTTCCTTTAGATTTTTTGGGGGGGATTATCTGTTGCTCCCTATAGTTAATCTGTTACTTAAAGTGTGTGTAAGGGCCAATTTTCTTTTTCATCATCAAAAAAAAGAAACAATTATACTTAAAATTCAAAAATCAATATCAAAATCACCCTTGAAATCACCTAAAAACACTTCCATATTGCTTAGTAAACCCCCCCCCCCTTTCTGTCTGTCTGTCTGTCTGGACATGCTGTATTGCTGCTAAACCTCGTGTGTGACGTCTGACCAACATTTTAACACCCCAGATTGAGACCGAATGTGTGTGTGCGCGGGAAGGGCTGTGTGTGAGAGAAAGAGACGGAGGGAAGCCGCTCACTGAATCCCAATAACGTCTAATAGAAATGTGTGTTGCGTGTCACAGACTGGATTATCAGGCAGGGGGACCTATGGAGCAACTCCCATGTCTGTCTAACGCTACAGTGAATACAGGAGCGGTGAGTACTGTTGCAGCCAATAATATGACTAAAAGCCTTCTCCTCTCCTCCTGACCTCTCCTATCAACAACCCCTTCCTCTCTCCAGTCTCTACCCCCTATGACCTCACCCTCTCCTATGACCTACTGTCTCCTCACCCTCCTCAAACACAAGTCTCTTCTCATCTCTGCCTGTCTTTTCTCTTTGTGTCACTCATTCCTGCTCCTCTTATTCTATCCTGTCTGTTCTTTTCTCATCTACTTCCTCACAGGTTTTTCCTAGCATCGCTCCGATTTCTTCTCACTTCTTCTTGCCCCTCCTCTCTCTCTTTCAGTGCCTCACTAATTTCCCTGGGTCTCTCACATCTTTCCCTCAGTCTGTCTTCTCCATCTCCTCTGCTCCTTCCTGTCACGCCCCCCCCCCCCCCCCTAACACAGTTCTTCTCAGTTGGGATCCTGCACCCCACAGTTTCTTCCCTGAATCCACCTCTCATTACGATGAAATATGTGCTCTAGGTGCTGCACAGGGAAAGCCTGGGGCGTGAGGGTAACCTAGGTTCAAAAGCTGATAGCAGCAATTAAATCTCTTTCTTTAGCCTCCGTGAAAGAAGCATTACGAAGATTTTTCTGACTTACTCAACGCAATGTTTTCACAGCAACACATCGTTTTTGGGGCGTGTTTTCTTTCTGGTGCTGAGAAGAATAAACGCTGCCATGATATATGGAGGGGAAAGTACTAGGATGGAGCCGGGCTTGTCCTACAATCATTTTGATGCTCTGCTGGTCTGGCTAAGCTTGTCGACATCAGCTTTGTGTAGTAGTGCAGTACAGAAATATTGAATCATTATGTTCTGAGAATGCAACTTTTTGTTTTGCTATTTTGAGCTACATTGCCCCGTCTAATGACAATTCCGAGGCACTGGATGTACCGAGAGCTGGGTGACAGCCCTGTCCTCCTCCTCCTGTCAAATCCCCCCCCCCCCCCCCACACACACACAAACACGGCCAGAGAAAGAGAGAGCTAGAGGAGCTCCCATCTGCGTAATGACATCTCACGCTTGGTTAGGGATCTGCAGGATAATTAGAGCCCTGGCGGGTGATGGATGGCACTGCAGCGGCGCGCTGCACGGCCCGCCTGACCTTGGCATCATTATGGGACGGCAGGGCCGACTGGACCGGCTCGAGCACAGGCGAGCAAGCAGCTGCTGACTTTAATGGGACCATTTGTCCCCCCCCCCCCCCTCATCCTCTCTTTCTGTGTATTTTTTCTCCTTCTCTCTCTCTTTTTATTACCCTGGACGGCTGATACTCCCCGTTTTGTTCTCTGGAAGGAGTGCTGAAAGCTGCAGGACCATGCTGAAGGGTACAGTGTAGGAGGAGAGGGGGGCTGGCAGACATACCCTCAGCTGGTCCACAGATAGATGGCTCTTCCCAGACATGACAAAGTCATTACATGCCAGACAGGCGCACAGATCATTGTCATTAGTGCCCTACTGTTGCACTTGATATATGTTCTCCTGAGTATATATTATCAACACACCTACTACAACTGCAACAGGCTCTGTATGATAATGATATATAAATAATATGGTTTATATAGCATTCTCAAAGAGAAAGACAAGACTGGTACAAACACAGTTCCATTGACACAGTTGCATACTGGCAGGACAACATATCTCCAAGGCAACATGAAGGTTGCATTTGATAGCAGTATGATATGTTATGTGACTTATCTTTCTCTCTGACTCAACATAAGAAACCAACAAAAGGAAAATGATAAGCTGAACCCACGCAGTCTTTGTAATGTTATGTTTTAAATCATCACTGCATGTCTAATCAGTGTGTGTGCTTATTTCATTTTTTATTTTTTTAAGCATTTATATCCCAGAACTTCCTTTGGCCCTTGAATTGCTCAGTCTGATTGTGTGGGCGTTAGGAAACACATTTTAAGATATTTACATGCACCACCCTGATTGGCTGATAGGGGGTGGACTTTAGACCATCCTTAGCCAGATGAACAGACATTGGTCTATTATAAACAGATCACATTGTGACATCATGATGTGGGACAAAAGTTTCATACCACCTGAAGTGACCGAATATCCAGGCATTTGTTTCAAACAGCTCTTATACAGAAAGGGCATAATTTTTCACAATGTCAGTGTTATTTCCACACGGAGATCGAAATATCAAAAAAGGAAAATCACATAACTGCCCTGCCCCTTTACTCTAAAGAAATGTTATCGTGACCCTGAAGTCAATGTACACATTCTGCACAAAGCACTGATCCCTATGTTCTAATGTTTCAGTAACCTTGCCAGTCCAACTGCCTCAGACCTGAACATTACAAAGAAACCCCTCTATCTGTGATGAGAGTAATTACTACCATTTTTAACCATTCTAGACCAAACTTCACTGCCTTGCTATGCTAGACTGTGTCCAGGTAAAACTCAGTCAAAACACTCTCACAATAGTTATTTCTTACTGCGGCGTGTCTGTGTAGATGTTTTTATACAAGCCAGCAGGGGACAGTACAACTTCAAGGCCGTTCTCTTTCCACAGGCACAAACTGGAGCTTTTCATCCCAAGCAGCCTGTGGAGAAGGAGAGACTTAAAAATGTCTCTATGCTGGCACAAGCTAATGCCTTGTTCTCAGACTCCTCATCAAGCTATGGGTTGAACAGCAGGACTAAGACACAGACTGACAGTTTACCAGTGTGGAGTTTTCCGAGCTCGAGTGGAGAAAACTCTGCCTCTCAGCTAGACAATAGAGCTAACGTGCTTATAGAATTCAAAATTCATGACCACAGTGTTCAGTCTCCAAATATTGTCTCGATGAGGACCCACAAACACTGGTTGAGGGGGGGACATTTTATCAACTGAACCCTGTTACTTTTTATGGATCTTGTGTAATTAGATGGTAGAAAGTGAAGACTTTCTGTAGATTAGACGTATTGATCAATTACAGCGAGTAAGAAACTGGGCTAAACCACCTGTCTGCTATTTTCAGATGGACACAACACCCCATCTGATACCTGCAATTTTCGACAAGCTACAGGATGAGTTAGGAGAGTGTTCCTCTTCCTGAGCAGGTGTGTTCCAAGGAGGGAGGGGGGGTATGGAGGCAGCCTTGAGAGGAGGAGCTGCAGAGTACCGCAGTGCCAGCCTCTCACCTTGTCAAGCACCCTCTTGGGTATGGCTCACATGCAGACAGCAGGCTGGCGCTGCCCTCCCCCCTCTGCCAGCGGTGCATGTCTCTGGGAGTGAGCTGTCAGGCTCTGAGGTGACCACACTGGGCCTGGCTACTGCCTACAGTAACCCAGCCTCACAGGGTCTACTCCAGGGGCACCATGCCAAGACAGGGCCTGGATGCCTGTCTGCCAGTCGTGCCCGACACTTACCAGAGAGGGGAGGAGGATGAGGCGAGAGGAAGACATGTGGGAGGAGGAGGGGATGGGGGTAAGAAGGGGGAGGAGAGGAGTAGGTTGCTGAGGGACGGTGGGAGAGAGACAGCATGAGAGGCCGGGAGACAGAAACAGAGGGACGGTGGGAGAGACTGAATGGCGGTAAAGAGAGGGACAGAGAGATACTAATGAGGCTGATGAAGTAACCTCCCGTGGCACAGTGGGTGGCGAGATTCATCTGCTCATACTTTTCAGTGACTTTAGCTTCCAAGTTTCTTTGCATGTGCACATTCTCTTCTTCTCACTTCTCCTTTCTTCTCTTGCTTATGAAGAGTCTCTCTCAACATTGTTCACCTCCTATTCCCTTCATGTCGGTCCCTTATTTCCCCACCTCCAATTAATGTCCAATGACGACAGCAGGTTGAAAGGCATTAGCGCACCCTGTTGAGATGATAAAAACGAACTTGTTGTTCGACTACCTCTCGATTCGCGGAAACCAAACAATACTGAGTGAGTACTGCTGACAGAATGTCTTTCCTTTCACTGCGAAATCAAACGGTCACATTAGTTCTAAGGCAGGAGTTAGTTAGGCTGATCCAGACAGCTGTCATGGAAACAGATGTCAGTTCTGTTCCGAGGTGCCGCTTTTGCTCCACAGAGGCGGCTGCCACGATGTTTGATTGTGACTCCCTCTGCCTTCCACAAAGAGTGGCTTCCCTTGATGTTTCTCACCGTCACACACACACACACAATTGCTGGATTCGTTAGGAGAGAATCATTCTCCATACATCTTCTAATGCACATGACAAGAGTCAGCTGCCAGCAGTCTCTGAACTGCGTCGGCACCAGATGTGCGGTAACGACTAGGGCTCAGGACTCAGTCTACTACTCCTCCCCTGCATCTCACATGGATGAATAGCGTTAGATGCTTATCCTCGAGCCACACACAGAGAACTCAATATTATACCAAAAACAAGAACAGATTCAAATGGATTATCTGTATAACCACAGGGCTTTGCAATATCTTTCACTGTGGCAGTCAACACCCCGATAGAACACCATCTTGAAATCTAGATTTTATTGTGAGTTACTCATGCAGACAACACCCAGCGCTCTTAACAGTAACCAACGCAGAAGTCTCTTCGGTCACCCGCCGTGACTGACCTGCCCCGAGCTCGGCAAGCGAAACGAAACAACTAGGCGACAAGAGCTAGTTAGCCACAAGAGCCAAATAGAAGAGGCGGTGTCAAACAGATGAATGCCTGAGCAGCATATTTGCTGATGGAGCAAATGTGTTGAGACGAAGCACTAACGATCTTCAGTCTGATGTGGTGAAGCCCCGTGACCCCTCTCCACCCCGTCTCGCATCGACCTCCGAATGCAGCCGCAGTATCTCCCAACACCCAGCCCCAGGCAGGACTTCACATCTCCAGACAAGCCGGGAGCGTGCCGTGGAGAAGCCAGCCAGCTAAGGTCAGAGACAGGCACACTCATTCCTGGTGCTCTGGTTTTCTACAATCACCAACCTCACAGAGGGGAAAGGCTATATGGAGATTTCTCTCAGCGAGAGCTGTCATTATTTTCCCTCGCACACGTATAGGCCCACTGTCTAGACACCAGCTTACTGAATGGATGAGACACGTACTGAAAGACTAAGTAGTATCTGCCAAGAGCTGACTGAGTAAAGTGGAGAAGATGGAATTGTGCACCAACTAGTCAAAGAGAATATAACCAAGATCATTTCATGTCAGAGTATACATGAATAGATGATCTTTGAAGCGTGTGTTGTTTTTCTTTAGAAGAGGGAAACGTTCATGTGACCACTCGCCCTAGAAACAGACAGGCTTTTGAGCAAGACAAATAATCCTTAGATCACACAACACAAATGTCATAAGTGGCCGTTATCTTACAGCATGCAGCATGTCTCACATAGAAACCAGAGAAATCCATCTTCTATGTGAGGAATCCTCTTTCCATAGAGGAGCCTAGTACAGAATGTAATTCAGAGCCAGTCCTATTCCGAGGTATTGGATTTGTTTTGATGAGCTAGAGCTCCATCTACTGTCTGAGGTGTACCATTACACAGTGGTTACAGAACCGTTTCATCAATCAGAATGGAATGATTTTGGAATATTGGGAAATGTTCATACGGTACAAGCACAAGCTGAATTCATTCCTTAACTTAGAAAGAACCATAAAGATGTCAAACAGGATGGAAATAGATGTTATTTCAGAACATTTAGAACATTGTAGCCCAACCGAACAGACAATATATAATTCCCATATTCCATTCAAAATCATAATCCAAATGTTGAATGAACTGCCCAGGAGCAGTAAATGAGATCATCTTCCTTTGGCTAATCTAAGTGTTTCGCTGCTCCCGCTCTGGACAGCCTGTCGGCCTCCTCGTTCCCTGAGTACCCAGCGTGGCCCGGGATGTGCAACTGGAGACAGAAGAGAGAGAAGATAGTCAGAGGCAAAAGGGGACTGTTAGTCATTTCAGTTGTGCATCATCCATGACTGAACGTTCTAGTGCAGGGGTTCCCAAATGTCTGTTGGGCCACGACCCAACTTCAATATCAGAAATGTATTGCAACCCCAACCAACCTTTATTTGGGGCTATGACAGTCGATTTCAAAAACAGTCAGAGGATTTATGATCTTCTTAACTCACCACTAAGGAGATGGGTATACATAAATGTCCTGGGGAGGTTCTCAAAAGTCAGGGGGGCGCGTGATCGATAATGAACACCTCGTCACTGTTGTCTCATCCTTCAGTGTTTGGATCGGACGCAGACAAGAGCCCTGAATCCTGCTTCACATAGATATGAGCTGGCAAAGGATACCACTTTCTTTCATGCTGACGAAACAGTTTATCACTCTGTCATGTAGTACCACGTTTTAATTTTTGTTGTCCTAGGCTACATGTTTGCTTGCCTAACTTCATTTCATGGGCAACGTTAGCTAGTTAACATTAGCCTTCTACATCCATCTACTGTACATGTTGAACTTTGATCCTCTCAGGACAGGGGCACAATAATGTAAATGTTTATTCAGATCACTACACAGGTTCAGGAACCTGGGGAGGGGGGACCTCTTCATTCAGTACTCCCTGTAACACATTTCGGCTGTGAAGTCCTGGAGATCCAGAAATCTATGCCGCCTTCACATATCTAGCCTCTTAGATGTCTAGCTTCTTAGATTTATTAGTTTGCCTCGTGCAATTCATCACTTGCCCTATAAAAACGCAACAAAGTCCACACCTTCACTCACTATTAGTGTGTTGAGATCCTTCTCCTGCATGGCATTCACTGCAGACTGTGGGACATCCACTGCCATCTATCTCCTCTCACCTTCAGCGATTTTTCAGTGACGCCATATAAGAGACTTGCTGGGTGGCACCTGATCCTAGCTACGGTGGACCCCTTCAGACTTACAGGGATGTATGAGAGCTGGACTTCTAATGCTTAAACAACTTTAAAAACAGAACAGAGGGGAGGTTCGGAGGTGAACGGGAAGGAGGAGGAAGTGGATATCGAGTTGGAATTAAGCAGCGCGACGAGTACATTTGGAGAAGACGAATATTCTGAACGGACAACAGTAGTATTGAAAACTAGTACAAAAAAGGAAATTGTCAAAACATTTGAGTAGAGGATACGTGTGTTAATGATAATGAATCGATTTGTGTCAGAGCAGAGAATAGGGCAATGAGTGAATTATGCTTCAGTAAGGTTGGCTTCTGAGTGTTCATAGCAATGGTTACCAACTGTATTGCAGATACTTAACATAAATCACGGAAAATAGAAAAAATAGCAGAGAAGTATTTTAGTATAAGAGATCTGACTTGAGAAGAGTTAGTGTGTAGGTGTCCTGTCCTCCCAGGCCGTTTGCATGGTGCAGGAGCAGATAGGATCAAAGTATAGGAATCGAGTAGTGGGTTTTTAATTAGTAGGTGGCAGCTGCAGAGGAGTACCTGGGTATATAAGATTTTACTGCAGAAGTTAACGGGGTGGTGATTTTTATGAAATGGTGGTATATACTGCAGGGTTAGTTGGTGGTGCTAATGAAGAGAATGTAATATAGGTAGGCTGTGACTGGTCTCACACAGTACAGTATGTGGCGGTGTAATCACCTTAAAGTTGGATGCGATCTGCCAACCCAATCCCAAAGAGGACCGACATAGAAACTGGAATACTGAATGAACTAAGGACATCCAACTTGCTTTACAAATACTTTGAACAAATACATTTCAAAATAAATGTATTTCGTGAAGGCGACTCCATCACAGTTCATTTTTTTGTGTGGTTAACCACAAATGTTTTTGAAATGAGGGTACAAACATTACTTATAATGATAAACGTATATAAAATATTTCACCAGGCTTTTGGGAGTTTCTCCTGCCATCACATCTTCAAATCAGGTGAGCCCTCATGGGGTCGTGACCCCTAGTTTGGGAACCACTGCTCTAGTCTGGAACTCAAAACACACGCGTACTGAATCTCTGAAGTGAAAATATGTAGAGCAACATTGATATTTACCCATACAACCTCCAGCTCTTCATTCAGCTTGTCAAGTTTTTCAAAGTGCTCTTTGTTGATGACGGGGCCACCAGAGTTGAGCCTCCAGTTGTTCAGCTTCCAGTTCTTCACCCAGCTGGTGACACCTGATGGAAAAAAACACAGACATGTATTTTATTAATTGCATACACCTCACCTCCTCCTCAAAACCCATTGGAAGAGAAGGTCAGAGGGGAGGGACCTCTGAATTTCTCATCCAATGGTCACAGTAGGCCTAGCTAGTAACATTAGCTGCAGCATCAAGCCTGCAGCATTACATGATGCCATGCCACATTTAGTCAGGCTCTTGCTGATAGTGTTGGTAGAGTGTTGTAAGCAGCACATATGTACCGTTTATGGTGAACTTGCTGTCTGTATAAAGCACCAACTTCTTGATGTTCATCTCTTTGGCCTGCTCCAAGGCTTTACATGCTGCCTGTTATTTAGAAGCAAAACGTGAGATTACATCTCGTGGGGTTGGTTACAATCTAAAGGGAACTGTGGCAATTCAATGAGTCGAAAATAATAACAATCTGGTTTAGAGTTCACAACTAAAGTAAATATGACATTAACGCAGTACTTGCCTGTAATTCGGCTCTCTGGTTGGTCTGTCTTCCATCCAGGGGTTCAGCTACATTCCTACAATAAAAAGACAGTCAACATGAACACTTCTGGACTCTATTGTGTCAAGCTCTCTTGAAGTATAATTTCCTACAGGTCTGAATCAACTCACATGGGATGGTCACGTCCCCAGTACACTCCGATGCCAGCTCTGGCCCCGGCCTTCCCATTGCCTGAACAGCAACCATCTGTGTACACCACCACTGCATCCCCTGGAGGAAAAGACAACACTTTGTTTCCCCCCCCTTTATTCACCCCAAAAACATTGACAGTGACCATTTCAATCTGCAACATTAATAACCCAATGAGAATGTCTGTACCAATGTAGGTGAATCCATCAGAGCTTTTTGAAGATGGGCTGCTGTATTGACTCTGTTCGGCGGGGGACACCTCCTCCTCGTCTATGTGATCATAGTGCCTCTTCTGACCAATGGGTATGTACTCAAGGGCCTTCGGTGCTCTTCTAGGGAGTGTTGCCTCATAGCTGGCTCCTAAAAGATAATATTGTGATCTGAGTGCAAGTCTGATTTTGCCATGCCTGAATGGTGCACTATTTGTCTAATGATTAGACGTGTTGCCCATTCCTAGAGCCAGTAACATCAGCACCCATCGTATTGCCATTTCAGTATAGCGACCTATAGAGAAAGAACATAGCCATCTAATGTATCTACCCTCTGACAGGTCTGGCGTTATCGAGGTTGCTAGGCTTCTGACAAATGCCCATGCATCCTTTTCTGCTGCAAACTTCTTGTAGCTGGCATATGGGAACTTGTCGACTTGGCTCTTACATTCATCCCTAAAAAAAAGTAGACACATGCAATTCTATGAAAATAAATGGGACTAGAAATGATCATATAAATGTCAATGAGTTTTAAGACACACCACAGCTGCAATTAGCTAGCTAGTCAACTACACCACAACTCACCAGGTTTTGTAAACGCCAGGTTTGAATCCTTTCCTCACAGCGTAGAAGAATTTGCCTTTCACGATGTCCTCTGTGCCATTGCAGACTGCCCTGCGTACTATACTATACAGACCAGTCAATCTGAACATCACTTAGACCAGCAATTACTTGAAAGTGGAGGCACCGGTCATTGCACTTAACTTAACTTGAGCAGTGTGAACAAACTAACTTTCTATGTGTTGAAATGCTAGGAAAACGATTAGCTAGTTGTCATTGGAACTAGTACAGGCACGTAAACAGTGCAGATAGCATGCTAGTTAACACAAAAACATATTTAGCTAACTAGCTAACGTTAGGCTAGCCGCTATCTGACGAGCAAATATGTTATTTATGTGTGACAAGCGTAATGTCAACATATAAACATATAAAAGTTAGCTAGCTAGCTATACATTGTAACATGTCGTATTTATGCTTCTCCTTTGCCTATGTATTCGCATTAATTAATTACTTTTGCTTTCGAAATAGACTATCTACTGGGGGATGGAGAAAAACAAGTCTTCAAAATCACGGCTACTTCCGCGATCCCATGACTCCCTAGCGCGATGTACTTCTGGTTAGCTCTCGCGAGATTCCGGCCTCTTCCCTGGCCGTTGTTGACTGAGGTTGGTTATGATCATGCTCCCAATTTCGGAATTTCTTTTCAAAATGTTGTACATGTGCATCAACTCCCCTGTATTTTGTATCAGAGTGCATGCAAGACGTTTGATGCGTTAGATTGTTATATATCAGCTTTTGGATGGCCGGTGTGTAGTGAATTATGAAGTGTTTCAGGATAGACCCAACCGAATGACTCGGAAGGAAGGACTGGTAGTATAACTGCCGCGGGTTGAGGCCCATGTGTTCCTAGAATAATTGCTTGTAGTCAATCGACGTGTCCGTTTTTTAACCGCGTAGCTTAGTATTTTACTTTGTAGACTTGAAATATGGTGTATGTTTGAGTATTGTGTTCCCTGGTGTTAGCTGCTTACTAAAGTTAGCCATATGATAAGGAACATGGGTTGAAAGACACTGCTATCCGGCTAACGCTGACTAGCCAACAATGTTGCTTGGGGACATGCGACCGTAAGTTATATTGATTCAATGCAATTACTTGCTCGGTTGTTTGCGAGATCATATGGTTGAATGTGTAGATTGGAACCAACCAGTGTCGGCTTCGTTTGATCAACCGTAGCTGGATGATAGCCAAACTACTGTCGTTATACTGACTAGTCAACTTAGTAACTGCATGTATGTATGGTGAGATGGCGTACAGCATGGACCACTTTGTTGCAGTTTAGTGTCATCTGAAACATTCAACTATGCCCAAAGATGTACAACATGCTCAAATGGCTTTCTGGTCTGTCTTGTTTTCCAGAAACATAGGCCATGTTCAGTACCAGCGCCAAAATCGTGAAGCCCAATGGCGAAAAGCCAGATGAGTTCGAGTCTGGCATTTCCCAGGTAACCAATGGCTAATATGTTAGCTATTGCATGTATGGCTAATTTAAACAACTCCTTTAACTTTTTCACTTGGCTAATGCTGTTTGCAGTATTCAACATGTCTGCCTTTCTAGGCTCTTCTCGAGCTGGAGATGAACTCGGACATGAAGGCTCAGCTGAGGGAGCTGAACATCACTGCTGCAAAGGTAAGGACCATGCACGGCACCACATGGAGCATGTGTTGTACTTACCGAGCTGTGTTGGGTTATTTGAGTTAAACCCCTAACGTGGACATCCTGTGAGGTTGCTCTCACATGGCTCTGTCCTTGTGGCGTATGGGAGCGTAGCGCGTCACAGTGCTGTGACGTACAGTCCCGTTCCACGACGTTGGAGAGCAAGCTTTGTCCCCAGCCTTCGGGCTGGTGAGGACGGTGTTCTGTATATTCCTACATCTTCCCAGAGCCCTTTGGGCCGTGACTGGGGGGCTAAACCATGCAGTGCATACTTTTTCATCCAGACAGCTAAAAAATACTATCTACTAAAGTGTTTGTATTTGCCTCCGTAAGTTCAAATAAATATTTTCCCCTCCCTCAGGAAATTGAAGTTGGTGGTAGCAGGAAAGCCATCATCATCTTTGTCCCAGTGCCCCAGCTGAAATCTTTCCAGAAAATTCAGGTGCGACTCGTGAGAGAGCTGGAAAAGAAGTTCAGCGGCAAACATGTTGTCTTCGTTGCACAGGTAAGAATGCAGCGGTCCTGTTTTCTGAGTTGCAGGGGCTGTTCGTATAGCTGTTGCTATGAACCAAGCTAACAGAATGGGTTATTTGAGACAACTGTTTATATATGTATATATATATACTTTTTTGTGTATGTGGACACCCCTTCAAATAAGTGGATTTGGCTGTTTCAGCCACACCGATTGCTGACAGGTGTATAAAATTGAGCACACCTCCATGCAATCTCCATAGATACGCATTGGCAGTAGACTGGCCTTACTGAAGAGCTATGACTTTAAATGTGGTACTGTCATATGATGCCACCTTTCCAACAAGTCTGTTTGTAAAATGTATGCCCTGCTAAAGCTGCCCCGGTCAACTGTGAGTGAAGTGGAAACGTCTAGGACCAACAACGGATCCGCCGCAAAGTGGTAGGCGACACAAGCTCACAGGGCGGGACCGCCGAGCAATGTTCTCTAGTGGAAAGCTTTCCCAGTAGAGTGGAGCGCTGTTATAGTAGCGAAGAGGGGACAAACTCTACATGAATGGCCATGAGTTTGGAATGAGATGTTCGACAAGCAGGTCTCCACATACTTTTGGTTATGTGGTGTAGATGCTGTGATTGTAACATTACTATCAACGTGAACATCCTGTGAGGTTGCTCTCGCATGGCTCTGTCCTTGTGGCGTATGGGAGCGTAGCGCTTCACAGTGCTGTGACGTACAGTCCCGTTCCACGACGTTGGAGAGCAAGCTTTGTCCCTGGCCTTCGGGCTGGTGAGGACGGTGTTCTGTATATTCCTACATCTTCCCAGAGCCCTTTGGGCTGTGACTGGGGGGCTAAACCATGCAGTGTACATTAGTTATCAAGTATGCTTCTTGGGCTTTTAAAGTCCGCCTATGTAAATTAGTAATCCTTAATATTTTTATTAAACTTGCAGAGGAGAATCCTGCCCAAACCAACCAGGAAAAGCCGTATCAAGAATAAGCAGAAGCGTCCCAGGAGGTGAGTTACATTATCATACCTGCATGTGCACGACTACATACATGTAAATGTACATACTGTTTGGAATAGACAATTAAATGGCTTTAAAGTTGGTGTGAATGGGTACTAGTTCAGAACTTCAAATTGTTTGTCATATCTGGTGCTGCCATAATTGCTCACCAATTTTGGACCCAACGTGGACATCCTGTGAGGTTGCTCTCACATGGCTCTGTCCTTGTGGCGTATGGGAGCGTAGTGCTTCACAGTGCTGTGACGTACAGTCCCGTTCCACGACGTTGGAGAGCAAGCTTTGTCCCCGGCCCTTGGGCTGGTGAGGACAGTGTTCTGTATATTCCTACATCTTCCCAGAGCCCTTTGGGCCATGACTGGGGGGCTAAACCATGCAGTGTACAATTTTACTAACATGTATATGCTTTCTACCACTCCAGTAAACCTGCACATTGTAAATATGGTATTGGCACTGACCCTGAAACGTACCCAGTATATAGCTTGCTTACTTGCTCGTTTTTTTCTTGTGTGTTTTTGATCTTAATTTGCAATACTGATGTTTGTTATTGCGTTGTTGGGAAAGAGCTCGCGAGAAAGGCGCTTCTCTACTTCAAGCATGTGACAACTTGAAACTTCCAATGTGATTTAGAATAAATCGATACGGTTACAAGATGACCGGAGACTAAACCGTATGATGCAACATCAACGTTCCCTCTTATTACCTTGCGTTATCTAAAGCAGACTGCTCGTCTCCAGTGATGTGATTGAGACATCTGCATAGCGTTTAGATTGACTTTCTCTTTCCAATATATGCGTTCAGACATGTATAAAGAATCTTTCATTTTGAATGAGGCAGGTGGTAGGAGAATTTTGTTTTTGTAAGAATTGCATTTTTTTATTTGCCATATGTCTAATGCAAGTTGATTTATTTCTCCAGCCGTACTCTGACAGCTGTGCACGACGCCATACTTGAAGACCTGGTCTTCCCCAGTGAAATTGTTGGCAAGAGGATCCGCGTGAAACTGGACAGCAGCCGGCTCATCAAGGTCCACCTTGACAAGGCTCAGCAGAACAACGTTGAACACAAAGTGAGTGTCGTGTAGCAGTTTGGTAGTTCACCCAACTTAACCCCAACGTGGACATCCTGTGAGGTTGCTCTCACATGGCTCTGTCCTTGTGGCGTATGGGAGCGTAGCGCTTCACAGTGCTGTGACGTACAGTCCCGTTCCACGACGTTGGAGAGCAAGCTTTGTCCCCGGCCTTCGGGCTGGTGAGGACGGTGTTCTGTATATTCCTACATCTTCCCAGAGCCCTTTGGGCCGTGACTGGGGGGCTAAACCATGCAGTGTACAACCTTTTTTTTTACGTCTCAGTTTTTAGTGTTTCATACAAAATCATTATGACCTATAAATGTTAATCTATGCAGTGGTTAACCAGTGGTTGCTTTTCTATTTTCTAGGTTGAGACCTTCTCTGGCGTCTACAAGAAGCTTACAGGCAAAGACGTTGTTTTTGAGTTCCCCGAATTCCAACTGTAAAGTGCAGATGACAAAATAAATGTGTTTACTGTTAACACCATTGCTCTGTTCTTTGGGGGTGGGGGGGGGGGTTCGTCATGCTAGTCCATACATGGTCAAGACTGATGTCCTTTCAGACAGAAGGAACTTCATAACTAAAACAGTAGGACCGTTACCTCAAATAACTACACTTGGAGCAGCTTTGTTCAGACTTGCTTTTGTACCTCCATGAAATGGTAGTATTCACAATGTGTTTTTGCACATTCACTGATGCAGAATGAAATTGACTAGTAATCTATTTGTCAATGTATTCTGGTGGTGGGCCATAGCTGGCCACCTGCTTTAGTTGGTGAGAAAGATCGCTGTTGAGGGAGGAGCTGGTTTTACAGTGTATTTCTGCTCAACACATTTCCATTTGGTAATGTCAACTCTTGCACATTTCTTCAAAATACTTATGTTCGCTCGCTGGACAGGTAATTGCTGCCAAGTTTTCAACTGAACCAATCAAATTGTGTAGAAACTCTGAACACCAATCACATTATGTGCATTTTAGGTAGTAAGTAGAAAGCTGACATCGAGAGGGATCTCCATCCGACATGCTATCAAATAAGGTATTTATTTGTAATATGTGATACCATCATTCCAAATTGAAATGACAGCTGAACACGGCAACCTTTTAATGTAGCTAGCTACTGTAGTTGCAACAAGATCTGTTGCTAGCTAGCATGAACCGATTTATCACGAGCTATCTAGTCATTCTGGGACTAGGAGATTTAGCTTTTAATGTTATTCTAAGTCATTTAAGACTACAAACATGTATAGCACAAGTGTAAATCTAATAGTCAAAGGCAGGACCCACAAATGTCATTCATACTGACGAATGCCACATTAATCCTATCAATAGGAGTAGGATGTTTGCAGCCCACAGTGTCAAGGGTGTTTCATTTTCTAGCTTACAAACTACATTCCTTTGCTGTGATTTATTTATTCATTCTCACTTTTGTCGCGCATGAAATTGTCTTGTCCCAGAGATCAACCAAGTGCTATTCACCAAGCATGGGCTGAATCGCTCACCTGTGAGGAGAACATCCGACTGCAATTTGAATTAGCCCTAATGTCACTGTTTAGACATTGGGACCACATGCATTTCCCAGTTTCTTAAGTCGTGCATTTTAGAGTTGGAACACCCAATACAGATGCAGTTGCTTGTTTGAGCATCTTTATTCACTAAGGTTTTTCATCTTAGTCTTCCATGATCTATTCACCTAGCCCTGCCGTCACTATATAAACACGGAGACCATTTGTCTTTTCTTTGTGTGTTTTGTCTTAGTCACACCAGGGCCAGTAACCGAAAGATTTCAGGTTTCAAAGACAACTAGGTGAAAAATCTCTGCCCTTAACCAAGGCACTTAATCCTCATTCCTCCTGTAATTTGCTTGGGAAAATAGTGTTAAATGACAAATGGAAATGTCTACATCGGTCAGCTACATTGTTGACCGGGGTGGGATACTATTGTGCCCTCATTAAACACAATATTAAGTTGCACTCCCATTTGCCCCCAGAACAGACTCAATTTGGCTGGGCATGGATTTCTACACTGAAGTAGAGGCAGTGACTCCAATAAGCGATCATAGCATTCACCTGATCAGTCTGTCATGGAAAGAGCAGGTGTTCCCACTGTTTTTTATACTCAGGAGATTACAATATATTTACATACGTCGAATATTACCCGAGGCACCTTTTATTACTTTTCTCCATACTCAAATGGTGAAACATGATTTGTGATTTTGTTCGTATCTATATGCGTGAAACGCACATTGAAAGTGTTTCTCACAGTAGAAGAACGAATGGATTGGCGAGATTCTGGCACCGTCAACTTTTAGAAGGTTAGTAGGAAAGTTAAGTATTTCAAACAAAGTTTAATTTCCCAACTGCTGTTTCTATAATCCTGCAGGTTTGTTAGTGTTTCATACTGGAGAGGGAATGCAAATCAACGACGCTGGACAGAGTGGAATCAGGTGTATCAAAAAGGCCGTTTATTGGTCAAAGATATCTTGTCCTGCAGTTTTACGTGCACGGATCTAGTTCATATAACTCATTTACATTTTACATTTAAGTCATTTAGCAGACGCTCTTATCCAGAGCGACTTACAAATTGGTGCATTCACCTTATGACATCCAGTGGAACAGCCACTTTACAATAGTGCATCAAAATATTTTAAGGGGGGGGGGTGAGAAGGATTACTTTATCCTATCCTAAGTATTCCTTAAAGAGGTGGGGTTTCAGGTGTCTCCGGAAGGTGGTGATTGACTCCGCTGTCCTGGCGTCGTGAGGGAGTTTGTTCCACCATTGGGGAGCCAGAGCAGCGAACAGTTTTGACTGGGCTGAGCGGGAACTGTACTTCCTCAGTGGTAGGGAGGCGAGCAGGCCAGAGGTGGATGAACGCAGTGCCCTTATTTGGGTGTAGGGCCTGATCAGAGCCTGGAGGTACTGAGGTGCCGTTCCCCTCACAGCTCCGTAGGCAAGCACCATGGTCTTGTAGCGGATGCGAGCTTCAACTGGAAGCCAGTGGAGAGAGCGGAGGAGCGGGGTGACGTGAGAGAACTTGGGAAGGTTGAACACTAGACGGGCTGCGGCGTTCTGGATGAGTTGTAGGGGTTTAATGGCACAGGCAGGGAGCCCAACCAACAGCAAGTTGCAGTAATCCAGACGG
Source organism: Oncorhynchus gorbuscha (assembly GCF_021184085.1). Taxonomy (NCBI): domain Eukaryota; kingdom Metazoa; phylum Chordata; class Actinopteri; order Salmoniformes; family Salmonidae; genus Oncorhynchus; species Oncorhynchus gorbuscha. The sequence goes on from NC_060184.1 coordinate 35,813,224, forward strand.
GAAATGACAAGTGCCTGGATTAGGATCTGCGCCGCTTCCTGTGTGAGGCAGGGTCGTACTCTGCGGATGTTGTAGAGCATGAACCTACAGGAACGGGCCACCGCCTTGATGTTAGTTGAGAACGACAGGGTGTTGTCCAGGATCACGCCAAGGTTCTTAGCGCTCTGGGAGGAGGACACAACCGTGATGACGAGATCATGGAACGGGCAGTCCTTCCTCGGGAGGAAGAGCAGCTCCGTCTTGCCGAAGTTCAGTTTGAGGTGGTGATCCGTCATCCACACTGATATGTCTGCCAGACATGCAGAGATGCGATTCGCCACCTGGTCATCAGAAGGGGGAAAGGAGAAGATTAATTGTGTGTCGTCAGCATAGCAATGATAGGAGAGACCATGTGAGGTTATGACAGAGCCAAGTGACTTGGTGTATAGCGAGAATAGGAGAGGGCCTAGAACAGAGCCCTGGGGGACACCAGTGGTGAGAGCGCGTGGTGAGGAGACAGATTCTCGCCACGCCACCCGATAAGGAGTCAGGTGAAAAAGAGTTAGACATTGGTCACAGCAGATTTTATACATGGAATATGTAGGTGGAGTCTTGTCGTGTTGGTCTTCTGACTGGTCCTGAAGAGTTGGAAGCGGGCCTTGCTCTAGCCAGAGCGGGCCCCATTGGTGCACAGCAACAGTCCTTTGCTCTTGGTACCCGACCAGTAGGGGGGGGGGGGGGGGGAGTGTGTGTACAGTGCTTCATGAAATGTATGTGTGTACAGGAAACGTGGATATTGGTAATGTCTGCTTTAGGCTCAGGTGTTTCCTGTCTTTGCAGGAGTGCATGCAGGGTTCAATGTCAGCGAGATAGCTTGGCACTTCTAAGCTCGTTAGTGTTGCAGGATGCTCTTTGTAGTGTTACAGGGGAGTAATAGTTGCGTGATGGCAGCTGTGTGTCCTTCGGATAATCATGCTATTGCACACAGGCTCTAGACTTGGCTGAAGACACTGGGCCCAGAGTTATCTGAGGGCATCCGGTTTAACCAGAGCTTTGGTCTGCTAGTAACGCTTTATATTAGATTATTTATATAACATTATCATTCTCCATACCTTATATTCCAATGCATCCAACATTATGCAGGCCCACCATGGTATTGGGCAGCTGCTATTTGAGAACTCATATGGTTTGGAGATTAAACTCTGGTTATCTTACTGCAGAGCACATTGTACAACTGTTTTTAGAGAAGATGTAAAGCGAGGTATGCTATAAGTGCTAGGCTATACCATATGTATTGGCTAATATGCATATGCAGCTGTCGTTTAAAAAAAAACTTCAGTCTAGAATGACAGACATTTTTCTCAAAACATGCTTTTATGTGTTTCCATGCTAAGTGTATGATTTAATGTTCCTTTAAGCCTGCTGCTAGTTACTTGAAATAAGACAATAATGCCAAAACATGATACAACAACTGAATTCACAGACCGATGGCTAATGAACCACAAATTGACATTTACAGTTGACTAGGCTAGTCTGTTAACATTGGCTAGCTTTTAATAAATTGTCTAAATGGTCAACGAAGTTACAGTGCCTCCTTTATATGATCAAGACGATTCGTATTGCATACTGCATAATATTGAACAGAAATATAAAACGCAACATGTAAAGTGTTGGACCAATGTTTCACGATATGAAATAAAAGATCCCAGTATGTTTTGCACAAATATGTTTATATCCCAGTTAGTGAGCATGTCTACTTTGCCAAGATAATGCATCCATCTGACAGGTGTGGCATATCAAGAAGCTGATTAAACGGCATGATCATTACACAGGTGAACCTTGTGCCGGGGACAATAAAAGTCCACTCGAAATGTGCAGTTTTGTCACACAACACAATGCCACAGATATCAATTTTCATACTGGCTGTAGGAATGAATGTTGAATGTTCATTTCTCTACCATATGCTGCCTCCAATGTTGATTTAGAGAATTTGGCAGTACATTCAATCGGCCCCACGTGTAACCACACCAGCCCAGGACCTACACATCAGACTTCTTCACCTGCGATATCGTCTGAGACCAGCCACCTGGACAGCTGATGAAACTGGGGAGTATTTATATCTGCAATAAATCCCTGGGGAAAAACTCGTTCTGATTGGCTAGGCCTGGCTTCCCAGTGGGTATGCCCTCCCAGACCCACCTATGGCCACGCTTATGTCCAGTCGCGTGAAATCCATAGATTAGGGTCTAATTCATTTATTTCAATTGATTGATGTCATTATATAAACTGCAACTCTGTAACATTGTTGCATGTTGCGTTTGCATTTTTGTTCAGTATATTTAAACTTCTTTCCAAAACAGTTTTTTTTTTGATCGTATTTCAGTTTGGGAGCTATATATGTACCTTTTCATCAGACAGCAGCTCTCGTTTTCACAAGAGTGGAGTGTTGAAATGTACTGTAACGACCCTGGGTTTATAAACGCGAGCATGCTTTTGCGGCACAGGCGATAGCGAGCCAGACCTCGGGCTAGAAGGTCGCGGGTTCGAGACCTGCTCCATCCATGCTGTTTCATTACAGTACTTTTAATGAAAAAATGTGCAAAAATGTAACATTCAAGAAATGTCAAAGTCACCAGAAGAATGTTTTACTGGTATATACAAGAAAACAACTGCTCCTCCCTAGACAGGAGGGACCGGTTCTGCCCAACTGTGAAGTAAGCTCAAAACAAGAATGACACTAGGTTAAGCACATGGAGTAATGAGTAGGATTCTGTTTTCACATGCAAAAGTGATTGCTTTTGATAAACGCTTTATCTGCCTTCCCAATGATAACTGGCTAGAAAATGTGAACATGCATTTTATGGAAAAGAGACGAACGTTTCTGAATGACGGATCATGCTGCCTTGGTAAAAACATAACCAAGCGGTTCAGATTGCTGTTCGATTTTAGCAAGGCGCGCCTCCCTCACGTGACGGACCATAGCCCCGTGCAACTCTGGCCAGTTTAATATAACCCCATCGTGGTTGTACAAGGTGCACTCGCTTTCTTCCCACAAAAGAAAGCTAGAGCACAACAATCTTGAACAGATATTCAGTATTCAAAACAAAAAAAATCCATTCCCCCACCACCTATCTCGTTTAGTTTAGTTAACACTGCTGTCAATGACTTCTCAGTCACCGGACTTTGCCCTGGTGAATTGATTGAAAGAAAACAGGCACAAGAATAATCTTTTCATTAGTGGTTGTGGACTGCTTTTTTAAACTTGGAAGTACAGGAAGCTGTAATATATACAAGCAGATGTATCTTATTGTATGAGGTAAATTAGGATTATTTTCTCAATCTGGATCGAGTTACATGTCGGTATTGTAAATTATAGTCTGCAATAGAATGGCAGACCGAAAAGCAGTGAAAATTGTCAGTGATCAACCAGACTTTCTGCAGTTTAATAACCTGGCCTGTGAGACAGCTGGAGGAAATGTAAGTCTTACACCATGGGCACAAGTTTGACATTTTGAAAACTGTAAATTACACAACATGAGACAATGTTCATCTGTTTACTTGCTCACTATCATTTTAGGTTATTTTTGCGACAGACGAATGGTTTGCACCAGCTAGCAATCTTCTGAAGGTACTGTGCACACCTACATTACTAATCCACTGTCATCTGTTGATCCACTACCATTCACATCTACCACCCTCTTCCCTTTGTTCACTGCACGTGGTTGGAAGAGAGAGCCACCAGAGTTCATAGCGTCTGCATTCACCGAGTACGGAAAATGGATGGACGGCTGGGAGACGAGAAGGAAAAGAATACCTGGTATAACTTGAAGAGACACAAAATTACAATAATTTCATTGGTGGGAAAATTAAATGATCATAGGTAGGCTGATCTGAATACAGAAGCTTGACCTTGTCTGCTTTCTCTGCCAGGTCATGACTGGTGCATCATCCAGCTGGGTGTACCTGGCATCATACATGGCCTGGATGTGGACACGTCCTTCTTTACTGGAAACTACTCGCCCTTTGCCTCTGTTCAGGCTGCATGTCTGGGTATGGATGACTGTCACAGGCTGTTTACACAGGCAGCAACATTTGGATATTTTTCCACTAATTGGTCTTGACCAATCAAATCAGCTCTTTTGCCAATAATTGTGAGAAAAAACAATCTGTCTAATACCTCATGATAGGTTAGAAAGATCCATAGGGTGTTTTCACATATGGAATTCAGTACCCTGGTTTGGTTTCCTGGATTATTTGTCAGAATTCTACAGAATATGTTTTGCTTTCACAAGACAAGAAAATAACTGTTTCGGGGTGTGAATTAGCAAGGCCCACATTCTACATGACATCCGCATACTAACTAGTGTGAAATGCCTAGCTAGTTCGTGGTGCGCACTAGTAGTGTTTCAATCGGTGACGTCACTTGCTCTGATACCTTGAAGGAGTTATTTTAAAATGGAGTGAAACAGGGAGGTACTACCTGAACTTGTCCAGCAAGAACGCAGATTTTCTGTAACTTTTGTGGAGGGACAGGCAACGATGCTTCGAGCGTGATTGTCACCGACGTGTGCAGAGGGTCCCTGGTTCAAGCCCAAGGTTGGGGCGAGGAGAGGGACGGAAGCAACACTGTTACAGTCACAATTGGCAAAAGTCATAGTCATGTATGTTTCTGTGTTTTGTCTGTCTGATCAGATGAGGCTCCAGCACTGACCCTGGAGGGAGACCGCACTGGCATGGCTGCTTCCGACAGTCAGTTTGAAGCAGTTGCTAAGGTACAACCGTTTACACTGTACACACACACACACACACACACACACACACTGGAGAAGATCAATGATCAATTGTGTTTGACTGACAGTTGCACTCTGAGTCGTGGGAGGAGCTTGTCCCTGTGACAGAGCTGAAACCTGGATACTCCGACACCTGTCATAACTACTTCCCAATCACCTACCCCAGCAGAGTCACCCACCTACGACTCAACATGTACCCAGGTAACACCTCCACGTCAGACACTCTCTTTGCTATTGGTTACATCAATTCTCATCAATATTCCTGATAAAGGATCTGTACTTATGCTTGTGTTGCAGATGGGGGGATTGCTAGACTGAAGGTCTATGGCGTTGGGCAGAAAGACTGGTCTGCCCTGCCCACACAGGACCAGCTGGACCTGGTGGCCCTGGTCAACGGTGGGGTCTGTCTGGGCTACAGCGACGCCCACTTTGGCCACCCCCGGAATATGATTGGTATGCCAATGCTGTCATTCTGCAAACATTTCAATGGGGCTTCTGTCATCATACTGATTAAGGAATCAATCACTTCAGTACAGATGGCACTGGAATATAAAGTCAAAACAAATAGGGCAATATTTATTTTCGCACTATTCATTTGGAAATACAGAATAACAAAGACCGATATAACAAAGGCAGAAGTCTTTCAACCAGCTGTGTCCATCTCATTTGTTGATCTATCTTTCACTAATGAAGTGCACACATGATTTATCTATTTGGTAAATGATTCCAGTCAGTTGGGCCTTTGTGGCTGAAAGATCTTACTCCAATCTCATGATGTACCTTTGGGATTTGTAATTGTTGTCGAAAGAAGCAGTGTGAGTCTTGAATAGTTAGGTGTTCCTTAATATATATATATATATATATATATATATATATATATATATATATATATACACAGGGAAATTACTGGCAGGCCTGTGATATGTTTTAATGACGATGTCAATATTGGCAACGGTCCAGAATCTCATCGGTAGTGCATACCATTGGTAATGAACATATCAAAATGAGACAAGTCTATAGACTGGGTTGACCGGGAAACATCATACCCTTGTAGGTTTGGGAAGATCTGCAAACATGGGCGATGGATGGGAGACAGCCCGTCGACTGGACAGACCCAAAAACCTACAGGTAACTTAAAATCACATTTTATTCGTCACGTGTACAGGATACAGCGAGTGTAAACAGTACAGTGAAATGCTTACTTGCCGCTCTTCATCAACATTGCAAAATAAATTCAGCTAAGTTTGGCACATGCCATAGCACTGGATCGTGTTCAGTAGGACAATTCAGAGTATAAATTTTTGAAATGTTTTCTACAGAAAATCGGTTATTTTTGGGCAATTTCAGGTAGTACCTCCCTGTTTCACTCCATTTCAAAACATTTTCTCCTTGGTGAACACGACACTGATGTGGTGACATGATACTGTGCTCCACAGGTGGATGGGAAGGGCATCCTACAGGTACCAGGTTATGAGTGGGCCGTTCTCAGACTGGGGCATCCCGGAGTCATCAGCCAAATTGAGATAGACACCAACCACTTCAAAGGTAGAGTAACACACACATTCTGTCTGTTCCAGTCTCTGTTAAAGACTTGGTTACTAGGGTTAGGATTAGGGCAGGTAGGCTAGCGGTTAAGAGCGTTGGGCCAGTAACCCGAAAGGTGGAAAAATCTGTCGTTCTGCCCTTGAGCAAGGCAGTTAACCCCCAACAACTGCTCCCCGAGCGCCCATGACGTGGATGTCGATTAAGGAAGCCCACTGCACTTCTCTGATTCATAGGGGTTGGGTTAAATGCAGAAGACATATTTCTGTTGAAGGCATTCAGCTATGCAACCGACTACTAGGTATCCCCTTTCTCTAGTTATGACAATGTAACAGGTTAGATTACAAGCGATCACAATGGAGACATCCACATCTTTCGCCTCTGTTGTAAAAATTTGGCAGTCCACTGTACAGACTACTGAGACAGGTTTTGTGTTTCTCTTACTGTATCATGTGATGACAACACGCAGGAAACTTCCCAGACTCCTGTAAGATAGAAGCGTGCCATCTGACCCCGGAGGAGGAAGGGAAGTATGTGAGTGGCAGGTGGAGCAGCGATCCAGGAAACAAATGGCGGGTGCTTCTGCAACCTCAGAAAGTATGTCAACCATTATCCCTATAATTCACTCCAATGCCTGGGCCCATTAGATTGCTGATCTAGGATCTGTTTAGCCTTTTAGTAAGTTCACAATGCGTAGGGGGGACCTGATCCTAGATCAGCGCTCCTACTGAGACTTTATCAGCCCATTTTCATCCAGAATGTTTTTTTTTCAGCATTTTAATCCATTCAGTGTTTAAATGTCCTCATCCAGACAGATGGGGAGAAATTCAAGTGTGTGTGTTTCAAAACATATTATTTAGGTAAACAATGTTGAATGTGCATGTATAACAACTAAAATCAGGTCTTGGCAAATGTAAGGAGGATATCTGTCTCATCTGTGAGAGGTGTTGTGCTTCACACTTCACTCTTCAATTTGCCCAAGTTTCCGTGACGTGAAACATCTGCCAATGTCAACAGTCCACCTAACTGACTTTCCCCCCCGTGCAACTGCTTAAGTACGAAAACGACTCATAACCTACAACCTGTGATGATAATAACCATTCCAAACTGCCACAGTAAAACATCAGTTTGGTGAGAACTGTTTCCTGTCTGTTCTAGCTGCAGGCCCATCACAGGCACTTTTACTCATGTGACTCGCTGGCGCTGTCTGGGCCGGTCAGTCACGTGCGTCTGGTCATCGCCCCAGATGGAGGGGTCAGCCGACTCAGACTCTGGGGGCGTCCGACTTCCACAAGACACACGTCCAAACTGTGATGCATTAGGCCACATTATTGGATGAGTTTTGGTAAGCTCATTGTGGAAATTAATGGCCTGAGTGTAACATGTAGGCTACATATGAAACCTAAAAAAATAAACTTTCATCTGAAAAGATACAACTGGGTCTAAGGAGATGCATAAACTATGTATGTTTTGACATTATTTTTGAGTTTATATTGGATGCAATTATATTAAGAAATCTTGCATAGCTGCAACAGTGGGTCTCACAGGGTTAAGCCGTTATAGGAAACAATGATGTGTGTGTGTGTGTGTGTTGTGGTGTCAATGCCATGTGAAGAATTGTAGCAGACAGTAAACAAACAAGTGCTTGCACTTGTTGGGGATTCAGCACCACGGACAGCGGCAATTGGAATCCCCACGATCTGACCTTCACACTATTTAGGCCTAGTTGTAAGTTTGCACTGGAAACAAGCCAATAATATTGTAATTTTCCATTTGTTTCCCACATTCAGAGAGCTATCTAGCCTTATCAACCGCAAACGTTTTTTGTCATGTTTTGGCTACAATGTAGGTAAAAAGTGAAATCAGACATGCCGGCTTACTTAATCTAGCCTAACATTTATTTTGCCACGTGACCGAGATAATAAGATGGAAGTAAACAGAATTGTAAACACCTTAGTGTCTTTGAAAAAATGTGTTGCTTTTTTGTTACAGACTTGCCCAGTTAAACAGTCACGCTGCCATCTAGTGGATAGACTCATCTTCAACATTTTCATTTTGAAGACTGAAAATACTATTATTGCAACTTAAAGTATGACAAATAATTTCAATCAAATACTTAAAAAGAAGTTTGTAGTCATGTGCCCATCAGTAAGGAAAAAGAAAGAGGAGACAGACTCTCACATTCAGCCTTGAATCTCCTATTTCACTATTTCATTTCAGTTCAAACTGTAATAAGGAATGTGCCTATGAACTGCAATTAAGTGTAGGCATATTTATGCATTTGTTTATCTGGATAGAGTTTAAGCTTCCAAAAGATATGCTGAAAAATATGGTAGCCTACATGCACGTGTTCTGGTGGCGTGCTGGTGATAATGGGATTTGATTAAAAAGCTAGTTTGGAAAAACTGCTTTTGAGTTCGTCTTAGCTTTTGTGTTCGTAGTATATCCTGATGACGAATTCAACGTGTAAGACAGTGATGAGGGAAAAGTGGATCGTACATGTTCTACCAAAACAAATCCACAATAGGACGGCATAGGCTACAGTGCATTCGGAAAATATTCAGGCCCCTTAACTTTTTCCGAATTTGTTACGTTACAGCCTTATTCTGAAATGGATGACATTAATTTTTGCACTCAATTTACACACAATATCCCATAACGACAAAGTGAAAACCGGTTTTTAGACATTTTTGAAAATATGTTAAAAATATAAAACCGAAACCTTATTTACATAAGTATTCAGACCCTTTGCTATGAGACTCAAAATTCAGCTCAGGTACACCCAGTTTCCATTGATCATCCTTGAGATGTATCTGCAACTTCATTGGAGTCCACCTAAATTGATTGGACATGATTTGGAAAGGCATACACCTGTCTATATAAGGTCCCATAGTTGACAGTGCATGTCAGAGCAAAAACCAAGCCATGAGGTTGAAGGACTTGTCCAAAGAGCTCAGACAGGATTGTGTCAAGACACAGATCTGGGGATGGGTACCAAAAAATGTCTGCATCATTGTAGGTCCCGAAGAACACAGTGGCCTTCATTATTCTTAAATGGAATAAGTTTGGAACCACCAAGACTCTTCCTAGAGCTGGCCGCCCAGCCAAACTGAGCAATCGGGGGAGAAGGACCTTGGTCAGGGAGGTGACCAAGAACGTGATGGTCACTCTCACAGAACTCCAGAATACCTCTGTGGAGATGGTTGTCCTTCTGGAAGGTTCTCCCATCTCTGCAACACTCCACCAATCAGGCCTTTATGGTAGAGTGGCCAGACCGAAGCCATTCCTCAGTAAAAGGCACATGTCAGCCCGCTTGGAATTTGACAAAAGGCACCTAAAGGACTCTCAGACCATGAGAAACAAGGTTCTCTGGTCTGATGAAACCAAGATTGAACTCTTTGGCCTGTACACCAAGTGTCACATCTGGGGGAAACCTGGCACCATCCCTATGGTGAAGCATGGTGGTGGCAGCATCATGCTGTGGGGATGTTTTTCAGTGGCAGGGACTGGGAGACTAGTCAGGATTGAGGGAAAGATGAACGGAGAAAAGTATAGAGATCCTTGATGAAAACCTTCTCCAGAGCGCTCAGGATTTCAGACTGGAGCGAAGGTTCACTTTCCAACAGGCCAATGAACACAGCCAAGGCAATGTAGGAGTGGCTTCGGGGGACGTCTCTGAATGTCCTTGAGTGGCCCAGCCAGAGCCCGGACTTGAACCTGATCGAACATCTCTGGAGAGACCTGAAAATAGCTGTGCAATGATGCCCCCTATCCAACCTGACAGCGCTTGAGAGGATCTGCAGAGATAAATGGGAGAAAATCCCTAAATACAGGTGTGCAAAGCTTTTACCGTCATACAGAAGAAGCCTCGAGGCTGCCAAAGGTGCTTCAACAAAGTACTGACTAAAGGGTCTGAATAAATGTGATAATTGTGTTTTTTACATTTTGAATAAATTTGCAAACTTTTTTTTTAAGACTGTTTTTTCTTTGTCATTATGGGGTGTTGTGTGTAGATTGATGAGAAAGAAAAAAGCAAAAATTGAATCCATTTTAGAATAAGGCTGTAATGTAATAAAATTTGGAAAAAGTTAAGGGGTCTGAATAGGACCATTTCTGTGTTTTGACTTGCAGAGAGTGGTAGAGGAATAGTAGTGTCAGGAAGCCAGGGGAGCAGGGCACTGACAATGATGCAGGTAGAGAGATAGGCCACAGCATTGGTTCTCTACATCTGTCTTGTGATGTGCAGGCCAATTGTAATCTGTTGTCAATGAAACTGTAGTCAAATATTGTCGTCAGGATGAAAGGCTGCGTGGACAGTTTTATTCAAAGAGACCTGTAAAACAATGATATCACTATCAGAACATGGTATTGAGAGAGAACGTAGATTTCTCTTACATTTTCTTCTACTTCCTCAAGGTGCTGGAATAGCTGTGCTCCTGTTGTCTTTGTGCTGACTTGCGGTAACGCTGTGGTTCTAAATCAGTAGTTGTATAGTAAACTATTGAAAAACATGAACTTGTTTGACCATGCTGCAGGTGATAATTGTTTTGTAGGCAACATTTGCTTTGTGGATTTCACCGGACAGATGTTTGTCTCTGGTTTTGTGATGAAACAAACATATGTGTAGTTGAATTTATTCCACCACTGTGTGACTTGTCTTTTTGGAGTCACGGCCTTATTGTACATCACGGTGGTTCATGAACAAATTGATTACAGAGCAAACAATGCAATTATCACAACAGGTTGTTGAACAGCTCAACTCTATCAGCAGAACCCTTTCTGGGCAGTCCTCCCCTGTTGCCTCTGGTACACCGGCAACCGAACAGATGGTCAACATGGTCCAGAAGTGTTTCAATGATCACACCAATCCAGAGGACGAAATAGATGTTGAGTCCTGCATTCCACCCGCGACAGACAAGGTGATGACTGTTTTTGAAGACATGTTGGATAAATGGAACAAAATAAGACCCGGGAATCGTCTAAGCTGCTTTGAGAAGTGGCTGTGAAAGTTAAAATGTTGGCATCTGGCAGTGACCTTGCATTGGAGCACCTGGATGCTGAAGACTCTTCTGTTCCAGAGAACCTGAACATACAGTTTATTGCAAGGCATTGGTGGAAAAACCTTGACACTCTGTCAAGTGCCAAGTTCGACACTAAAGCTTCAAAGGCTGTGGCCGAGATGGTAGCGAGAAGGTTTTGTAGCGTTACCTAAGGTTTTGGTTCAGACTTCCCATTCATTAAGTGGCCATTGGGCTCATACAGACAGATGTGGATTTGGAGGCGTCTAAAATAATTGACAACTTTGTTGTTGATGTCAAAGATCTTGTGAAGGAAGCTGAATTAGATAAGCCAGCAAGCACCCAGGGAGATCCCCAAATGGCACGTTGCATGTCAAAGCAAATAACTATTTCAAACTAGAAAAACAAGCCAAAGCAAGAATGGCTCAAGGCAAACAATCCTCAGCCATATTCTGATTTCCAAAAGACAAATGTTGACCAAACGGTGACTGCAGGAGAGCTTTCACAAATCGGGAATGTGGTTGGAATTATGCTGGAGGACATTGAGAAGGTAAGCAGTGGATGTGGTGAGGACCTGGAATCCATTTTCCTCTTGGCCAAGGTCATCAGCCAAATTACGGAAAAGAGTGAATTTACTCTCCCTGGCACTCCCATCCCTTCTGAATAACCAGAGAGGACTGCTCCACCCATTGTGAGATGTCCAGTCATCGACATGAGCGGATCCACTAAGCCAGAAACATTGGTGTGTGATGCCAGGAAATCCATGTCTGCTATAACAGATACCGTGATAAAGGAGGAATATCCAGAGGGAGAAGGGCAGGTTACCGTGATCTGACAGCTTGGATAGCTAGAATGGAGGAGGTCATAGAGTAGGATTGGTGCTCTCTCCCATGATCTTACTCACCAAGTCAACGTCATCAGTGACCGTGGCGGCTGGAAAGATTGCATCCGATACAGTTCTTACGAAGCTGAAGAGAAAGGACAAGAAGTTCGGGAATCCAACACCTTGCGAGCTTGTTCAGCTGTTTGCAGAGGAGTCTGTGAAGCGTCTCCATCCTAGCCTTGTGTTTTCTTTAGCATCAACGAGTTTGGCTCAGGGAGTCAGTTTGTCGGCTAGCACGTCCGAAGATAGGATTTCCTGCTCCTCTTCATCAGTATTCAGTGAGTGGCACAGTCAGTCTGTTTAACAAAGTTATGGTAAGCCAGGTCATGGACTCTGGTTTCTGATGCCCAAAGCAGAGTGTCATCTTCAACCGAGGGACCAGAATCCCTCCAAGTATCTTTGTCCACTGTCACTGACCTAGGCAGTTTAATGAGTGGCAAGTCCTCCCCCTCGGCCATCTCTCTCCTGTGTCAGTGTGGCAATAAGTGAACCCTCCAAAGTAGTACGAGGCTTTGAAGCCAACATGGACGGAGAGAAAGAAGATACCACCAGTCATTCTGGTGTAGCTCAGAAAATCGTCAGTGATCAGATGTCGACGGTCCCAGATGTGGTCAAATATGCCTCGCCTCCATCCCAATCCTCTGACAACTCAGACGTTGATGATGCCTTTTACCGGCCTCGTCAACACGCTGTCCAAAATCCAAAACCCCAGTTGATGTCGCACGCACATCACAAGTCCTGATCCCGACGGTAATGGCTGTATTCTGTGCAATGTCAGGCTCCTCTTGAGACCCAAGCTTATCCAGAGAGCCTGAGGATTCATAACGAGTACAAACATCTGTTGGAGGAGTTTAGCTCAGAGACAATCCTCCAACTGGCTGTGTCGACTCACGACCATACCTTTGATAGGATTCTTGTCAAGTCCTTGAGTAAAGAGCTCCTCGACATATGTAATAAGGCCCGCTTCAAGAATATTGTTCGAAGCCACCGGATCTATAGTGCTTCCTCTGGCTGAGGATGCGAAGGCTAGCAAAGTGAAGTTCTCCTTCCTACAATGGCTTGTCAAAATTGTTCAATGTGAGTAAATAACTCAATTGCGACTGTCCCAAATCTAAAACCATCCATTAATTTATGAATCTTTCTGGTGTGTTAGACTCGGTTATTATTATTATGTTGTTGTTTTCTCTCTTCCAACACTTAATCCTCAAAGAAGAGGAACAATGAGGATTCACACCTCTCAGAGTCCGAAGACCAGACTACTGCTGAGAGTAGCCTGGGTAAGAACATACAGCAGGACATTTTCGATTCGATATTGGTGTACAAAGAAGCTATTGGAAAATAACAAAAATGATCTAGTCTAGTAATCTGTTATGTAAAACTCAAGTTGCTGGTTCTCATGTATCGATGTAATTTATGTTGTAACTGAGAATAGATGCCATTGTACATTATAACATCATTCCTAAATGAAAGTACATGTCAAATCGGTCTTCTGTAGCGCCCAGCATAGTTCCACATGCTGCCACATCTGCACTTCCAGAGGATCTTCCCTCCACGTCTCAACAGGAGAAAGCAAGCATACCCTTGTCAAGATGTTTTCGGCGATCTCCAAAAGGCCTGTCCAGGCCCTTCAAGCGCTTCTCAAAGAGAAAGTAAACCAACCAACTTATTGGCTAATTGATTAAATATCATTGCATGAATTGATGGCCTTTCTGACTTCTTGTGTTAAATCAGATTAGATTTTTTAAATTTTTTTTAAATGTTAGTCTAGTAATTAGTGATTACCACTTAACAGGGATTAATTAATGCAGGTTGAGGACAAGCGTGGAGTGCCACACTCAATTTAATCATAACATAGTCATAGCCATAACTATATCACCATCTACACAACCAGACCATTACTAAACAGAGTAGTGCTGTCCATGAGTGTTGATTCTAGATGACACACACGGAGGAAGGTAGCCTAGCGGTTACGCGTGTTGGGCCAGTAACCGAAAGGTTGCTGGTTTGAATCCCAAAGCAGACTAGGTGACAAATAAGCCAATGTGCCCTTGAGCAAGGCATTTAACCGTAATTTCTCTTGTAAGTCGCTCTCAATAAGTGGGTCTGCTAAACTGTAACGCACACATTAAATACTTTATTTGAATCCACCAATCGAATGTACATTTAAAAAAAGCATACAAACATTTCAAAGGTGCCTGTATGCAAGTCACTGAAGGGTACAGGGGGCACAGAAATAATCTCCTTCTTCTGCCTACGACAGCTGAAACAGGAGTACCCAGCCTCCAACAGCTTTGGCTAGTTTTTGCCAGGCCCACAAGCCTGTGCACGTGGCAGAGGCTGTCAAATATCAGTGCCACCAGCTTGCATCTCCACCCAGACTGTCCAAGCACGAGGGGCTGGTATTTAAGAAACTAGCCATCAAATGAGTAGCCCACTTCCAAAATGAGCTGTCGTTGTGAGGAACTATAGTTTTATCAGACCTTTGTTCTGTTTTGTCCTGTGATGTGAGTGATCTGTTTTTACACACACACACACACACACACACACACACACACACACACACACACACACACACACACACACACACACACACACACACACACACACACACACACACACACACACACACACACACACACACACACACACACACACACACACACACACACACACAAAATAATTCAGATACTTCCTACCTCAGTCTAAAATAACTGATGCAATATTAACTACAGGCCTACTTAGTTCATATGTAATGCATTAATAAAGGATGCAGGACACTCTGACAAGGAAATCAACAGTTTTTGTTTTTTAATCATTGTAGAGAATTTGGTGCCATAATACATATCATACCTGTATATATCCAGTAGGGGGCAACATATACAGTATACACAAGACCACTACATTCGATCATCAGCCACTCATAGGAATATAGTTAAAAAAAAAAGATTTTTCAAGGGGTGCTGTAGCACCCTCAGCATTCCTACTTCCCTCAGTTATGGACATAGGACCAAATGATAATGTACTACCAAAACTATAAATGCGATTGAACATACTCGGGCTTTGGGCTATCAAAAACCATGAAGACATAATGGATATAGGCCTACATGATATAATTGCCCAAATTGTAGTGGGTAGAGAATGATAGAGCTGGATGTCATAAGGTGAATGCACCAATTTGTAAGTCGCTCTGGATAAGAGCGTCTGCTAAATGACTTAAATGTAAATGTAGAGCAACCAATGATGACCTGTGACGGAGGCATCGTTGACGACATGCTGGCGCCAAAACACATCGTGGGATTCAATCACGATGTATGCGGTTGTCCGTATGTTTTCACATTTTAGGGGCGAGGCACTCCCACACTTGCATCTTCCCTCCGGAACGACATCTCTCACGTTGCGCACAATAGTTCCTGGCGCCATCAGATGTGTGAAGACTGATCAAACTTGAGTTGACATATGAAATGTAACTGTATGAATTGAATTGTGAGGTTTGTAATCTCATTAGCGAATAAAGAGCTGAACATTTTCACATGTCTCACTGTACTGTATGTGGAGCAGATATTTATTTCCAGAGTTGCTCGACTAAACTGGTTTCATCAAAGCAGTAGCGGCCCGGTTGTGCGCTCATATTATTTAGATTGAGTTGTGATGATTAGATTAGAGGATGCGTGTTATGTTTTTATTCTCTTTGATTTCTTTGTTTTGGCTGGCAAAGTGAAGCTAATAAACGTTGGGGGTTATTGAAATTGGGTTCCGCCCTGGGTAGGATAAAATGAGGATGTTTGTCTCCATTCAATTTGAGTAATTTGTAATTACACATTTCCTGGCAACACTGACTTCGCCCACGGTTACGGTGTATGCTATGTTCTAGACTTAGACAACATTTTACCTTGTTATATTGACGACTTATGGTATGTACTATTTTGATAATTGTATCTTATTGCATTCCTGTAATAAATCGGATTACTGTTATCCATACTTCAGAGTAATATTATTTGATTGATGTTATGGTTTAATGGTACAGTTAATTACACAAGCTTATACTTTGGTTTCCAACTTGGTGTAACCTTCCGGTTCTAAATCCTTTCTGAGGCATGGACACGATAGTACTGGAGCTCATACAATCTTTCTTTATTTCTGGGACAGACAAAAACATACACCGCAGTGTTAGTTGACATGACTTTTCCCACACTCCATTAATTACATCAGCATGAAACAGTCTGTTATATTATTCTTGTTCTGAACGTATAGTATTTTAATTTTGCATATGCGCTCCACACAAAATGATCAAATACAAAATGTACAATAGCAATCACATGGAATAAATACCCGATTGACAACAGACAATAACATTACACCGCCGTGGTAGTTGACTTGTGACTTCTCGCACACTGCTACAACATAAAATGATACAAATTCAACAGAAATGTTGAACCTTCTAGGTTTGGACAGGGCGCACACGTTGAAAACAAGCTAACAAGTGTAACGTGAGATGGCGAACAGGACGAGAGCTAGCGTAACAAACGATTTAGCATTTAAAAAAAAACGGTTAAAACCAAAATACACTTAACATCAGTGGCAATTTTATAATGTAAATCTTGGTGGGCAAAAAAAATGGTATGCATCCCGGCAAAGCCACTACACTACACAGCCCTAAACAATACATTATTTACACTATAAAGGTGACAAACGGTGCCCACGTTCTTACCCAATTAAAAGGATTAGGGTGAGGCACATGGGCTACTAACAGTTTACTACACAACATACACGAATTATTACCTTCTTACCTGCAGTATACATATCACCATGTCTTATTACATAATTTATCCAGAAGCATACAAGACATTTTTGGACTCACCTTGCTGAGTTCACTTGAACGTGGGGTGGCAGTCCTTCCTGTGTAATTTTTGTCATCAAAACGTCTGTCAATTCTCTGGATTTATGGTGCTTTCAAGACAACTGGGAACTCTGGAAAAAAAACTAAGTCGAATCATGACCTCAGTGATCTTCTGGTCGGAGCTCTAGAAAGAGGCCTGAGTTCCCTACTTGGAATTCCGAGTTGGATTGCTATTCAAAACGTATTTTCCCAGTCGGGGGCTCGTTTTTCTCTGAGTTCCTAGTTGTCTTGAACTCACTGAAATCTGAGATTATCGAGTTCCCGAGGTCCAGTTGTTTTGAACGCGGCAGAAATCGTGCTGGATTGACATCATGGCCGATGTTGAATGTGTTTCCTTTTTAATTTGGAAAAGAGACCCTTAAACACAGACTTGGACCACACACCAACAACTGAATAGCAGGCTAGTGATTGCTTTAAAATGATTGCAGTTATCCACTGATTCCTTCCAAACCACATTGTTGAATTTGCGATTTCCAACTTGTTGTGTAATGTTATGTCCATTGGCCGATGAGCACCGATACGTTTTATCTATAATTTCTCTTCATATATGAAAATGATTAAAAATGATTTGCCAGTAGATTATCAATTTGATTCATGATGATGACTGCTGGCTTGCTAGCTAAAATTTTGAAAGTATGATGTTGACAGGATCAGCCCAATCAAAGCTACAGTAATAACGTGATTTGATGAAATTTTATCTGTGGCCAATGAACTTGAGACTTGTTGGATGGGCACTTCTAATGGAACTCTATGGCAGCACCCAAGGGGCTTGAATTTTCGAGCTCTCCCCATAGATTTTGAGGTGACCTAGTGTCCCCATCAGTGACAGAACACTTAGCCAATCACAGCGCAACTAGAGAACATTACCAACCTGAAACACCTACATTTTGCAGCTGACTGATATATTTTATATTTGAGATTCTTCAAAGTAGCCACCCTTTGCCCTGAAGACAACTTTGCATACTCATGGCATTCTCTCAACCAGCTTCATGAGGTAGCCACCTGGAATGCATTTCAATAAACAGGTGTGCCTGGTTACAAGTTAATTTGTGGAATTTCTTTCCTTTGAGCTAATCAGTTGTGTTGTGACAAGGTAGGGGTGGTATACAGAAGATAGCCCTATTTGGTTAAAGACCAAGTTCATATTATGGCAAGAACAGCTCATATATGTAAAGAGAAACAACAGTCCATCATTACTTGAGGACATTAAGGTCAGTCAATCTGGAAAATTTCTAGAATTTTGAACGTTTCTTCGAGTGCAGTTGCAAAAACCATCAATCGCTCTGATGAAACTGACTCTTATGAGGACAGTCACAGGAAATGAAGACCCAGAGCTACCTCTGTTGCAGAGGATAAGTTCATTAGAGTTACCGGCCTCAGAAATTGTAGCCCAAATAAATGCTTCACAGAGTTCAAGTAACAGACACATCTCAACATACATTTTTCAGAGGCGACTGCATGAATCAGGTCTTCATGGTCAAATTGCTGCAACGAAACCATTACTAACAGACACCAATAAGAAGAAGAGGCTTGCTTGGGCCAAGAAACACGAGCAATGGACATTAGACGGGTGGAAATCTGTCCTTTGGTCTGATGAGTCCAAGTACTAAGTAAAATACTTTAAAGTACTACTTAAGTTGTTTTTGGGGGAATCTGTACTTTTCTTTACTATTTATATTTTTGACTACTTTTACTTTTAATTTTAAAAATTGTGTTCTAACCGCCATGCCTTTGTGAGGCGCAGAGTAGGTGAACGGATTGTCTCTGCATGTGTGGTTTCCACCGTGAAGCAAGGAGGAGCAGTTGTGATGGTGTGGGGGTGCTTTGTTGGCTATACTGTCAGTGATTTAGTTAGAATTCAAGGCACACTTAATCAGCATGGCTACTAAAGCATTCTGCAGCAATACGCCATCCACTGCTTCACATTGACTGTACGTTTGTTTATCCCATCTTGGCCAGGTCACAGTTGTAAATGAGAACTTTACATGGTTAAATGAAGGTGAACCCCCCTCATTATATACAAAGGTTTGTGTAACTCTGTGTTGTTGTTTTTGTCGCACTGCTTTGCTTTATCTTGGCCAGGTCACAGTTGTAAATGAGAACTTGTTCTTAACTGGCCTACATGGTTAAATGAAGGTGAACCCCCCCCCCCCTCATTATATACAAAGGAAGTGCCTTGAACTGGGAAAGGAGTGGAGAAGCATTACTTCCCTACCATTAATTGGCTCTGATCTGGCCCTACACCCAAATAAGGGCACTGACAGATTTAAATACATCCACATTTTTTCTGTCATCTCCAGAAAGTTGGAGTGGGGAAATTGTGTCCCTACCACTGAGGAAGCTCCAATTTCAATGCAGATCTTGCTCTTCCTTAAAATATTGCAACAGGGTCTACTGAGAGTTCACCACCCAAGTCGTAATGTTTGGTGAAAAACTATTTCGCTGCTCTAGGTATCTCCCCAATGGTGGAACAAACTCCATCCACCTACTTTTTTTGTCCAGGACAGCGTGGGAGTCAATTATTTTCAAGCACTTTTTTCACATTTGCTGGTTAGACACAGAAAGAACCCCTATGACATCTCTTTAGTAGGAATACTACAGCTCCAGCAAATGTTGAAATCCGGCAACTCCCTCAGTATTGATGCTATCATTCCACAATGCCCCGTTAAATTGTTCAGATAAGACTGTGTTCTGTTCTGAAATGGAGTCTGAAGTCCAATATTTTGAAACAGTCTAGTCCTAGACTCTTAGTCTATATCATACCAAATCATGCAGGGCCCTAATCCTACTGTAATCAGTTAGGATACATGATGTATTGTCTTATTCTTTATAAACCCTTAGCACAAATGACTTAAATGTAAATGTAAATGTGAAATTCTATTAGCATGAAACTGTCTTGAGGGAAAATGGTCTCTATTTAGCTCTCACTAGGCAAGTAGACAAAACATTAGGAACCGTTGCAACTTTGCGCTTAGAACAGCCTCAATTGTTAAGTGGATTGTAGCATGGATTAATTTAATGCTAGAATATTGACTGCAAGGATCAGCTTTTTGTTTCTAGTCTATTGTTAATTGCATAACCGTTCATTTCAGTATCTGAAACTGGCAACGCCTTGGCTCGCTACCTGGCTAGGTCCGTCAGACATGAACAAAGCTTCTTGCATTTAAGTACACATGATATGGAGACAGATTTATTCTGATGTCACGTGTGGATACATGATTGGGTCTAATGTTGCTCCAATTTCAATGCAGATCTGTGCTCTTCCTTAAAATATTGCAACAGGGTCGTTTACTGAGAGTTCACCACCCAAGTATTGCGTAATGTTTGGTGAATGCAGATACTATTTAAGTATATTTCCGCTAAGTGAACCATAACATAATTTAGGTATCTACTTAGCAGAGTGAGGAGGGACATTGGGAGCAGAAAGATGTAGGCGTCTCCTCCCCTATGACAATACATCTCGATATGTTCAGTAGGTGTCACTACAGCTCCAGCAAATGTTGAAATCCGGCAACTCCCTCAGTATTGATGCTATCATTCCACAATGTTGACTGTTCAAAGTCTATATCTCAAATCATGCAGGGCCCTAATTAGTTGTGACAAAACATTAGAACACCTTCAAGTTGCTTTTGCGCTTAGAACAGCCTCAATACGTTAAGGCATGGACTCTACATTCCGTAGTGATTGCTTGCCCATGTTGACTGCAAAGCTTCCCATAGTTGTGTCAAGTTGGATGGACGTCCTTTGGGTGTTGGAACATTCTTGATACACGCGGGAAACTGTTGAGCGTGAAAAACCCAGTAGCATTGCAGTTATTGACACAGTGAAACCGCTGCGCCTGGCACCTACTACAACATCCCGTTCAAAGGCAATTCAATATTTTGTCTTGCCCATTCCCCCTCTGAATGGCACACATACACAGTCTATGTCTCAAATGTCTCTGGGCTAAAAAATTTACTTTCATCCGGTCTCTTCCCCTTCATCTACACTGATTGAAGTGGATTTAACAAGTGACATCAATAAGGGATCATGGCTTTCACCTGGATTCACCTGCTCAGTCTATGTCATGGAAAGAGCAGATATTTCTAATGTTTTGTCTACTCAGTGTAGGACGGCATCCATAGTGGTTCTCATTCTCTAAAGTGGATCTCTTTTTCTGAGAGATCTTCCTCCCTTCTTTTTTTTCTTCCCTCCCCTCCATTTCATCCATCCCTCCTCCCCCTTTGAGGTATATGATGTTTAGCTGTGAGAGTGAAACCGAAGTTGGTGGAGGAATCGAGATAGTTCACTCAGAATTAAAAGGTCAGTTCTGGCCTACTTAACTGGGTGTGTCTCCCATAGACATCAATGCAAAAGCAGCTGGGTCTGGTCTACTTAGTTCATTGACCTTTATTGAACCAGAAAAAGAAAACGGAAGAAAAAAAACATTATCCTTACCGGCCAATTGGTTCAAAGCATTGCTGTCCTGGCAGGGAAAGGGACATCCATGTACACAGAGACAGTGGGGGTGTTAATAGTCCAACAAAATGTAATGGAGGAGGAAGTTTTAAAATGTATATTGGAGGAAGGGAAAAACAAAAAGTATCCTCTGCAATGTTGATCTCATGAATATGCAACTGTAATGATGCAGGGTAGGCTAAGCATTGAAATGCATGGAGACAAATCTTGACAAAGCACAGCCCCCTCCCTCCCTCCCTCCCTCCCTCCCTCCCTCCCTCCCTCCCTCCCTCCCTCCCTCCCTCCCTCCCTCCCTCCCTCCCTCCCTCCCTCCCTCCCCCTCCCCTTAATCTTCCATTGACACATTCCATTTTTATTTGATTGCTAATAAAGAGCCCTTGAGTCAGATAGAGGGTGAATCACGGCAAGATGCTTTTCTCCTTTTGTAGCATTCACATCCCATCATTGACTGGACATACTCATTCACTCTCATCGAGTAGCTCCCATCAACACGGTGCATTCTCAGTAGATTACCACCTCTATCAAGGGTTCTTGCATGGTGCAAGAAGATACATTAGGTATGGTGAAGAGCCCATATGCCAATGCGATATATATATATATATGAAAAAATGGATCTGGGTATGGTGATTGTCACACATGCACATATGATGTAGAGGACAACCATATAAGTATTATTTTGTTGAGAGAGAGAGAACGGAACTCATCAAGCCATGACTCACTATCCACCATTCTTATCCTTGGATTGGTATTAAAAAGGCTCAAAGATCCGAATTGTGAATTCGCAGAGCTGTGGAGGAGAGCCCGAGAGTCCGACTGATTCATGAAATGAGCTTAACTGGGAAAACTGTGATCCGTTGCCCATTTCGAGACTTAAGATTGCGATTTTAAAGCATTTTTTTTTACGCACAGCTGCCAAAATTAGGTATCAAATGTAAATGAAAGAGCGTTTTAATACATTCCAGAGTAAAAAAAAAAGAAGTAAAAACAGCTCGAGCCAGAAGACCCATCAAGGTGGGTCTGGCAATGTGACTCTCAGCAATAGTGATATTCTGCCACATGCAGCCACACAAAGAGTACTTGTATTGGCTCTAGAGTGGGAGAGAGTGAATATTAAATACTATTACATGGTCTATTTTCCAAGCAGCTGTGCTTGTGAAAAGCATTCAGTGTAAACTCTATGAGCCAGTGGGAGATGGAGGGCTGTTAAGAACTAGAATTCAGTGTTAGAATGTCCCCCGCTGTGGGACTCAACACCTTTGATCCTTAGTTTTAGAATATAATGTCGTGAATTATATCACAAATATTTTGTTGTGAATCAGTGTGTGTGCATACGTGTTTGAGTGAATACGGTATTTACCGTTACCTCAAAGTACACAAGCTTCATAGAAAATGACGTGATATAATCTGGCATGGCCCTTTAAAGCAGTCTTGTCCGAGCCAGAAAGACAGCAACCTTTTTTTTCTGTTGCTGGTCTTTTTAGAGTCTCATTTTAGTCTTTGGTTCGACTCAACAGGGGCTCGAACCCCTAAAATGCTCATCTCAGGGAGGACACTCTAATCACAAGGCCTGCTGAGTTGGTTATACGGTGTGAACCTTTAGTGCTCCTTATCCGCTTTCATCACGTCTTCTTCCCTGTTGAAAGCTCGTCCTATCGCACTATTTCATTCTCACGTTTCTAGCACCAGCTTTCCTAATTATACAACATCAAAACAGTTGCTTTAGTTTCTGTCACATGGTTTGGGTGCATATGTCAGATCATTACACTAGCATTAGCGCCACAAAAGGCCAGGGACCGAATATTATTCTCAACTAAAACAAGCGTGGGAAGTGAGAACTATTAGTCAGAAAGATTTGGGTGAAATGGCTTTCAGGTTTTCTAATTAAATCATATACTGTATCTGCTGCTGCCTTTGGGTGACTTTAGGTGACTTCAATCCTCAGCTCAGTTCTGGTACAGAACCTCTCTGAAATCATATATAAATATATAATATAATATATAAATCATTATATAATATCATAAATAGTGAATCAGGGGGAGACACGTAGTGGGGGATCTCAAGTTAGGTTTCTCTCGTTTCTGAGTTTCTGAGTCGCTGACATTGAGGGGCAATTCTGAATAACCTTGCAGATGATGTACTTGGTAACTGATGATGCATCCCAGTTTATCTTCTCATGTCTCATTTCAAAATGTTCAGTTTAATGGTCTGAAAAATAAGAACAATAAAAGTTGTTGGCACACTCAGACAAATGAAGCCTAATTATCCACCAGCTTCGGAACAGAACACAAAGGACGAATATTCACTGGCCCAAATACAATGACAAACAATGAAGAGGAAATATATATCACTACTATAAGAAATAAGGGATATTAATTGTATGCGAGTTGTTGAAAGACTATTTTTGATGCGGGCTGCAGAACATTCCAAATTTTAAGAACATTTAATTTTTCTTGGATCCTCCCAGACTCCTCAACACTCAAAATGTGTGGCCCGGAACTAACCATTTTATAACGAGAAGTCATTTCCAGTCATGGCCTTCAGGCCTTCAGGGCATCGATGAAATCCCGAAGATACAATATGGATCAAGCAATGATGAGTGACCCTGAATGAAACCATTGACAAAATCTTTCCCTTTAGGGCCACCGTATGCAGGGCCAACATACTTTATCCATGGTGTACATGAGGTTGAATACTTCTGGGCTGACACGTGTTGAACTGGAATCCACTTTGATTCAGTAAAGCATCAAACCGTTACATTCTAGGAAGACGTAACGTTATACAGCATCCCACAGCATTTACACTCCACTAAATTGGACAAGTTTGGGTAAATAAAGCAGCAAGAGACAAACAATGAGCAAAATGAACTTAACTGTGTTTCCAGGTGAATACAAACCTGCTCCCCCTCACAGCGGGATCATGGGTAAAAGATGGCAAGTGTCTGTTGATGAAACAAACCCCACCCACGCACAAACACACACTCACACACACACACACACACGTACGCACGCACGCACGCACTCACGCACTCACACACACACATGTGCACGCACGCTATGCACACACACACACACACACACACACACACACTAATATAAATCCTACAAAGAGCTTCTTCTCTGTTGGCACTCTCACCAACTGAGTTTCTTTTTGAATCCTTTTCCCCTGCCAAATTTGCAATATGTCACAAAATTCGTATTTCAAGTGGAGCCGCATCGTATAAATCACTCAGTCATTTTCGTGGGTGTGAAATAATAGGGCGACGAGGGAAACTATTTCTCTGCTCTCTGCAGTGCAGGCCTCCTCACAGCAGACTGCCCGGTGTGCACAGGATGGAAACGGTGACGTGTTCTATCCATCTCTGTGTCGTGTGTGTGTGTGTGTGTTCCACTGTCTGAGAAAGCCCGGAATGTAGAGATCAGTGCCCCAAATGCCAGGAACCAGTCGTCTCTCTGTCTTTCTCTCATCCTCCTACCGCACACGCGCGCACACACGCAATCACACACACACACACACACACACACACACACACACACACACACACACACACACACACACACACACACACACACACACACACACACACACACACACACACACACACACACACACACACACACACACACACACACACACACACACACACACACACACACGGTGGTGGAAAAAAGTACTTGAGTAAAACTAAAGATACCTTACTAGAAAATGACTAGTAAACGTGAAAGTCGCCCAGGAAAATACTACATGAGTTAGTCTAAAAGTATCGGGTTTTAAATATACTTTTGTATGAAAAGTAAAAGAAAAAGCATAAATAATTTCAAATTCTTTGTATTAAGCAAACCAGACGGCACTCATACATCATTTACAAACAAAGCATTTGTGTTTAGTGAGTCCGCCAGATCAGAGGCAGTAGGGACGACCAGGGAAGTTCTGATAAGTGTGTGAATTGAACCCTTGTCCTGTCCTGCTATGCATTCTAAATGTAACTAGTACTTTTGAGTGTCAGGGAAAATGTATGAAGTAAAAAGTACTTTTTTTATTTTTATGTAATGAAGTAAAAGTTGTCAAAAATAGAAATAGTGAAGTACAGATACAAAAAAAACTACTTAATTAAGTAGTACTTTAAAGTATTTTTTACTTTGCACTACTGCACATACACCCAGTGAGACCACACTTACACTGCCAACCATTTAATTCTGCTGTCCTTTCCCCACCAGCGACAGTCAGTGAACCTCATAGACAGGGCTGTGTGTTCTAGTGTTGGTGAAACAAACGGCTCGTCCACAACCTTCTTTGTCTATAACGACTCGTTCCATTCTAAAACACCCGTTTCCATCTGCTAGCAGAATCAGAGGTGAGCTTGCAGCTGATTGACAGTTTTATTTATAATCACTTTGGTACTATATTCACATTTATGTGGTACATTTTCACAACTCTTAATACAAAACTCCAAACTGGTCACGCTTGTAACGCAGCCAGTCTTCTATTCAAAACCTGTCACTGTGCATTCATTTGGATTATGATAAACTCTCACCACACAACCATTGATTCAAAATACAAGTTGATTGTGAAATGTAATGAGAACATTGGTTTAATCACCAAAACACAACATAATGATATCTTTTTCAATTTAGTCGCTTTAACTACCAGTTAATCCAACAGCAACAGTACTGTAAATTACAGTTGATTACAGTTTTCACATTAGGCAATACATTTACATTATCCAACAACATTGACAGAAAATCTATGATTTCCATAATATCTCTCCAATGTGTATTCAAAGGTGTGCTCAATGAAGACATTCTCTGCAATCATTCATGCAAATATAGATAGATTTCTTTTCCGATAGAATTGCAACATAAAGTAGGTGTACTGTCTATATTCACATGTAAGAAATTAAATGAAAAAATTTCAATGAATGAAAATAAAACCTACTGTTTATCACGCAGTAATTTGCATCAAGCCTGTCTTGAGTATTTGGCCATACATTCTCATCCGCATCACAGTGAATGTCCTCATTGTTCATGTACTGCTGGACAAATATTTTGCCGTGGCGAATCCGAGCTTGACATTGCTCTTCATTGATGTTGTCACATGCCTCACCCATGGCCAGAAGGGTGGCACGCTCATGGGAATGGCGATCGTACACCTTCAACCTCAAAATAATTCCTCAATAGGGTTGAAGAAAGGAGAGAATTGGGACAGATATAGGGTCACGAATCTGGGATGGGCCCCAAACTATGCCTGAACCAACTGCATGGTGAAACCTGACATTGCCCCAACAATGACATAGGAGTCCCCTTCACCTTGACAGGCCTGCTCAATTTAATTGAGAAACACAATGAGGTGTGCAGTGTTGTAGGATCCATATGTCACTCCTGGCCCTCACCATTTCCACCACTTCCCACTCTTTCTGGTCGATCAGCACAAGGCCACAGGCACCACCATTGGGTCTTCTGTCAATTCTGAGCATAGAACAGAGTATACTGTCAATAGAAAGTACTGTAACAATTATGTAACATGAATTTACATGCATTACAATATGTCATTTGCTGTAAATGTAACAGTAAAGCATAGGGAATATCCTGCAAATCCTGGTGAAATGTTCTCTTGATTGAATTGACTGTTGATCTTTTCAGATTGGGGTGAACTAATCTGGCAGCCTCGGCCATGGACTCTCTTTACCTTATGGTCAACGACGATGGCTCAGACTCCATTAGACACAATAGTTCCCTGCTGTCTGCCTCCCTCTCTCTGATGTTCACCTCTGACGGGGCCCATGCCCACCTCTTTGACCTCTTTGATGGGGCCCATGCCCACCTCTTTGACCTCTTTGATGGGGCCCATGCCCACCTCTTTGACCTCTTTGATGGGGCCCATGCCCACCTCTTTGACCTCTTTGATGGGGCACATGCCCACCTCTTTGACCTCTTTGATGGGGCCCATGCCCACCTCTTTGACCTCTTTGATGGGGCCCATGCCTACCTCTCTGACCTCTTTGATGGGGCCCATGCCCCCTCTCTGACAGGCCCCTTGTCCACGAGCTCTTTGATTTCTTCCTCAGCAAGGGTGCTGTCTATTCTGCTTCATGTTGAAATAAATGTGTTCACACAACCCCTTTTACATCTATTTGATGGCCAATTGTGGTTACCACCATATGAAATCAATTAGCAATAATAATAATAATAATAATAATAGCCATTTAGCAGACGCTTTTATCCAAAGCGACTTACAGTCATGTGTGCATACATTCTACGTATGGGTGGTCCCGGGAATCGAACCCACTACCCTGGCGTTACAAGCGCCATGCTCTACCAACTGAGCTACAGAACCTGCCTTAAGGAGTAGTCAATGTGTATTGTTATCATGCTTCATACATGTCATTTACATGTTTATACTTTACAAACACACATTTTATTTCTGTAGTTCTCAAAATCCACATATAGTAGACAAACCAGTTAAAAATCTTTAAGTGATTAACCAGTTAGCACAGTTGGATTAAGTGATGGTCAAATAATATGAAAGGTATTGTGAGCAGTGCAATGTGAAAGGAAATTACTTTATATGAAAGGTATTGTGAGCAGTGCATTGTGAAAGGAAATGACTTGTGAGCAGTGCATTGTGAAAGGAAATGACTTTATATGAAAGGTATTGTGAGCAGTGCATTGTGAAAGGAAATGACTTTATATGAAAGGTATTGTGAGCAGTGCATTGTGAAAGGAAATGACTTTATATGAAAGGTATTGTGAGCAGTGCATTGTGAAAGGAAAATGAGCAGTGCATTGTGAAAGGAAATGACTTTATATGAAAGGTATTGTGAGCAGTGCATTGTGAAAGGAAATGACTTTATATGAAAGGTATTGTGAGCAGTGCATTGTGAAAGGAAATGACTTTATATGAAAGGTATTGTGAGCAGTGCATTGTGAAAGGAAATGACTTTATATGAAAGGTATTGTGAGCAGTGCATTGTGAAAGGAAATGACTTTATATGAAAGGTATTGTGAGCAGTGCATTGTGAAAGGAAATGACTTTATATGAAAGGTATTGTGAGCAGTGCATTGTGAAAGGAAATGACTTTATATGAAAGGTATTTCTCGATGAAACAGCGATGAGGTTTGGTGAAAAAGTTACTGTGTGATTCAGTGTTTTGAAAAACGGCCGTTTTGATGATCTGTTTTGAGTTTTGTACAAAGAGTTGTGAAGTCTTACCACATGCTGTACTTGTGAAAATAGTACCAAAGAAATAACATAAACTGTAACAACACGATGCTAAGCTAACGGCAAATGGATTTCCTGGAGTTGAAAGCTATAGCAGGTAGGCCATTCAAAAGCTCATTAAGAGGCTGAGCTGTCATCAAAACACTCATGAGATGAGGTTAATTGTCATGCTGCGATGCCAATGTTGAAGCTATTGTTATAGTGAGTAGCGTTATAGAGAATCAGCTTTCATTAGAAATACATCTATGGCACTAGCTGGAGGTATAAAGGGAAATACTTGTAATCAAATAAAAGGTTATTGGTCACATACACGTGTTTAGCAGATGTTATTGCGGGTGTAGCGAAATCCTTGTGTTTCTAGCTCCAACATTGCAGTAATATCTAACAAGTGATATCTAACATATACCCAATACACACAAATCTAGGGAAGGAATGGAATTAAGAATACAAAAATATATGGACGAGCAATGTCAGAGCGGCATAGTATAGGATACAGCATATACACGTGCGATGGGTAATGCAAGATATGTAGACATGATTAAAGTGACTAGTCTTCCGTTTCTTAAAGTGGCCAGTGATTTCAAGTCTGTGTATATCAGCAACAGCCTCTATTTGTCTGCCACTCCATAATTGCTGTACCGTAGCTCTTCCCTGTATAGCATAGTCTATTCTTCTGGTAAAGCCCGCTATTCTAGATTTAAAGGATCTAATATGTTTGTTATCATTTAACATAGGCTGGCGTGACCAAAACGAACTGCACTGTTCCGCCCTCATCCCACCCCTCTGGATGCCTCTTCCCCAGAGCTACACAACCGAATCAACCATTCTGCACGTGTTACTTTACCCCGAACTCTTCCCAGCAACCAATTTGATCAACGTGATGATGTAGCCTTCGTCTCTGCCTCGTATTTCTGAACCGGCTACTGCAGCGATTTTAACGTACGTTCCCCCAAAATATATATTTTGTAGGATAATTTCGGATGAAGGCTACAACCTTCTCTGTCTGTTGTAAATATGGATATTGCAGTAGCACAAACAAAAGCCGGACACAATCTGCGTTTTAACCACAAATAACTTACAACTGTTTTGCTTCTCAGAGTAGCTTGTTCCACTTACAGTCATTTGTTTTTATAGCAACATCAAAAAAAGTCCTCTGTCTTCCAGCATGCACAGCACTTCCTTTCACACAGACCTGCCTGGCCTCTTGACTTCCCCAATCACTAAAGCAGCTTAAAAGCACAGTGTAAAAGTACTCTTAAGGCTGTAGAGGGGCTTGTCACAGACAACCATTAATTCCCTTTTGACAGGGGAGAGGGTGAGAAATGAACTCGTCTTTGTTCGCTGGTGAGCCCCTTCTATGCCATATGAAGGTGAAGGGTGGTATAACGCACTGCATGGTATATGATTGGTCCATTCGTTATTAGGGTTATTGTGCTTCAATGACATTCTGTTGTAAAAAAAACGCACAAAAAAACAATAGAACTTGAGTCAGTCAACATAATGACTCTAGCCTACTTACAGTTTGAGGAAGTATTGAGAAATCATTGCAGGTGATGGTCTATGGACAACGCTGGTTTGTGGATTGTCCTTCAAGCCTAAAGGAGACGCCCAGGGCTCCATGGTTCCTTGAGATATGTTTAGAGGAAAACTCTCTCTCTCTCTCTCTCTCTCTCTCTCTCTCTCTCTCTCTCTCTCTCTCTCTCTCTCTCTCTCTCTCTCTCTCTCTCTCTCTCTCTCTCTCTCATGATAATCTGGCTCATAATCAGTGTGTGTGTGTGAACCCAGGCCAGGTAGAGGCTGTGTGGAGTGCGTGTGCTGCATGAAGATGTGGAGGGAGGGAGACAGAGAGACAGACCTTGGAGGCTGGTGTGTCAGGACAGGTGGCGAGGGGAAGAGTGGAAAGAGGGAGGAGGGGGAGAGGGATTAGCTCAGGAGGGGATTTGAGGGCATAGGGGAGGAGAGGTAGTTGAATGGGGGAAGAGGGGAGGGCGAGAGACTAGGTAAGACTGGCTATTGTGTCTGCCACTGATACAGGAATATGGAGTTGTAGACAAAGGACACACACACACACACACACACAGTAATTTCCCCCCTACCATGACATTTACGCTTAACAGCAGTTTGTCTCGTATGTGTGCCTATGTGACAGGGAGAGAGAGTGCACTGAAATGGTGTGTCGTGCAGTCGTTCATCTGAATCACATAATGTGGAGAAGATAGGTTAGAACTATGGAGGGTATTAGGGAATAAACAGGGCTGATTCTGAGGGAAATGTGACAGCGTTTTGACAGAGTACGTGCACTCTATTCCAGTGGAGTCATTATTTATGCATTAGTGACGGGGCGCTAATTGCATCCATCACCTCCTCCCACCATCCCACTGAGCTCAGCTGACACCGCTTCTGGATTTATCATACACAACATTAACATACCGCTGTTGTGTAGAAAAGTGTGTTTGTTGTCGTGCGCGTGTCACGGAAATACAAGAACAGCAACATCGACTGGACAAGTGTGAAGTAGGAAATGTAAAAATGTACAAACGTCTTCTGTGCTGCTGCCTTCCTCTTCTCTATAGGGGACACGCTGAACTGCAATAGTACTGTAGGATAGTCACCCAGAGAGCAGTGGAGATGTTTTCAGTGTTGGGTAATGGATGGAAATAGGGTTGTTTACAAACTGTAAAACGCTGTTCTGGTGCATATAAAACGACTCTAAAATCAGTCTGCGAGGGCTGACATTTCCTATGTTGAATATTGATTTTGGAGCACTGTAATGTGTTGTTAAATTCTGTTGAAGCTGTTGAGGGATGTATAAGCAGCCCAAAATCATACAAATAAAAACACTGTTGTGGGGGGGGGGATGTTCAAATTTGGCCTTAATCAGCAGGCTAAATCTCGAAATTGGAAGCCAAAATGTTGTGAGTTTTTCCTTAAACCCCGTCCCCATCCCCAACCGGCCACCCAGAATAACATCTACTGGGTGGCTTGACTGTCAGAGTGAGAGAGAAAGAGATTGCAAAGCGAGAGTAAGAAGCAAAACAAAGGCGACAGCAGACAACACTTCAGACTCTTCCATCCTGGTTCCCTGAGTTTTTAATCTCAGCAGATCCTGGCCCTACTGAACTCACTCACAATTTGGGGATGGAAAAAGGTTCCCTGGCTGGGTTATCAATTTGAACCCCTCATCTCTGGTGGATACAGCTTTGATACCTGACATATTAGAGCAGAATCACGCAAACACTGCACTGTATCAAGAATGATCCTCCTCGCGAGCTAACTGTATCCACCTTAAACATATCAAAGTGCAGAATGAAAGACAAATGATCATATTTGAGCAAGATTGCCGTGGGGAGTTCAATCTGTACACATTGCTCAATTTACCTGACGCCCCCCTCATGCAGAGAGGCTCTCAGGTTGGAGAACTAAAATACTGTGCGCTAAACAGAAACCTACGAAGATCATGAAGACTGTTGTGCATGTGTGTTGGGTTTGTGTGTGAGTGTGTAAAACAGTAGCGTCTTTTGGTGATGAATGGCGAACACGTTATTGTCT
Source organism: Oncorhynchus gorbuscha (assembly GCF_021184085.1). Taxonomy (NCBI): domain Eukaryota; kingdom Metazoa; phylum Chordata; class Actinopteri; order Salmoniformes; family Salmonidae; genus Oncorhynchus; species Oncorhynchus gorbuscha. Next base: position 35,845,555 of record NC_060184.1, read on the forward strand.
CTATGTCCTATGACAGTGAAGCTGTGTGACAAAGTAACTGTTCTGTTCATAAAAAACAGTTGGAGGCTATTCCACCCCCCCAAAAAAAACGGCATGGTGTTACCCTGAGGTGTGTACATCAATAACTCAATATTTGGAATTCACTTTGGACGTTTCAGTGGAGTGTATCAACAAACAAAATGATCAAGGCCTAACAACAGTAACTTGGGTAGAACTATTTGCTCATACTTTTCTATTCCCTTAGAACACATGAAACTCCTTCTTTGCAGCTTTATGTAAGTGGGCCAATTGACCCTTTATTGAAAATGAAAGCAAATCTGATTCAAGTTTTGATTAAATCAAAAGCAAACAGTTAATTTCCTGACATTTATCCGAACTCGGCCAAACAATTCCATGTAATCCCATCCCACGTGTTGATACTGTAAGACGCTGGCGTGATTACATTATATTATATAGCACTCAGAGCTTCCAAGCAATTTGCTGAATTCATGCATTTTCTTTTCTTTGTTTACGCCTTTAACGAAAACCCCATAATTACAAATAATTATCCTCACAAAATCTCATGGCTCGGGGCCCCAAAAGAGTTCAGATGAAGCAACAACGGTGGGATTAAATATTCATTTTGATTAGGAAATAATTAGGACAGCCGGTACTCTTGATGTTTAGTGTTGCCGTGACTAATACATAAAAAAATAATCCGACCTTTGCAAAATGTACAGGAATGACTTGTTCTGCTACAAGTTTTAGACACTGTGATTTTATTTTGTCATTCATAAAGCAGAAAAAAGAGGAGGAAGCGGAATAGGAGATTGAGGAGAAGAGGGAAGAGGAGGAAGGGTAGAAAGAAAAGGAGCAGTTGAGGAGGAGGTGGAGGAAGGCCCAAAAAAGGCCAATGTAAACTCCTCATCACATTTACAAACGTCCTATCATTAAAACAAATATGATTCTGACCCTGATTTGAATGTTTCCGAGGGCAACCAAGTGTTTTCTATGTTTTAAACATTATATATTCATTTAATCTCAGAATGCAAAATAGTCCACACTGCATCTCTCTTCTAAATGGGCAACCTGGACTCAGGGGTAGACGTAACATAGTAAATGTTATTCTGAGACATTCCAATTACCATATGTTACTTTTCGTATGGTATGTCTTCGTTCATTTTGTACAATATGTTACGAGTAAAAATGTGTATGATATGCTATCGTTTGCAATTCGTACAATATGTTACGAATTTGAAAAACGTATGTTATGTTACAAATTCCAATTTGTTGTGGCTAACATTTGCTAGGTGGCTAATGCTAACATTAGCTAGTTGGCTAATTTGACTGTTTTTTTTAGCATTTATGAATGTGTTATTCAATGTATTTCAATGGGCTTTAGTCTTAAACTCTAAAGAATGAAAGAGGTAGGTTTAGAGTTAGGGTCAGGTTAAGGGTTAGATAACATGCTAAGTAGTTGCAAAGTAGCTAAAAAGTAGTAAGTAGTTGCAATGTTGCTAATTAGCTCAAATGCTAAAGTTGTCCATGATAAGATTCGAACACGCAACCTTTGGGTTGCTTGACGTTTGTGTTTTACGCCCACCCATCCACCCCGACCAGTGCTGGAAAAAGTATCCAATTGTTATACTTGATTAAAAGTTAAGATACCTTAATATAATATGACTCAAGTAAAAGTGAAAGCCACCCAGTAAAATACTACTTGAGTAAAAGTCTAAAAGTATTTGATTTTAAATATACTTAAGTATCAAAAAAGTATGACTAATTTAAAATTCCTTATTATTAAACAAATCATTTTTTATATTTTTATTTATTAACAGATAGGCAGGGGCACATGCCAACACTCAGACTTCTTTAAAAAGTAAGCATTTGTGTTTAGTGAGTCCACCAGATCATAGAAAGTAAGGATGACCAGGGATGATCTCTTGATAAGTGTGTGAATTGGACCATGTTCTGTCCTGATAAGCAATCAACATATAATGAGTAAATGTGGGTGTCAGTGGAAACACATGGAGTAAACAGTACATAATCTTTGGGAATGTAGTGAAGTAAAAGTATAATTTTTAAAAGTATTTATACTTACGCATTTTACACCACTTGTATCCTACTTTCGTTTTACTTTGGGTATCCCCTTTCTGTCATGTTTTGTCTTTGGTTATCATGTCTTGTCTCTGTGCTTCCCTTCTATTCGTTTCCCTCTGCTGGTCTTATTAGGTTCTTTCCCTCTTTCTATCCCTCTCTTCCCCTCCCTCTCTCCCTCTCTCGCTCTCTCTCCCTATCGTTCCGTTCCTGCTCCCAGCTGTTCCTCATTTTCCTAACTACCTCATTTACTCTTTTCACACCTGTCCCCTATTTTGCCCTCTGATTAGAGCCACTATTTCTCCCTCTGTTTTCCGCTTCTGTCCTTGTCGGATCCTTGTATGATGTTCGCTGTTCTGTGTCCTTGTCTCGCCCTGTCGTGTTTTGTCTTCTTCAGATGCTGCGTGTGAGCAGGTGTCTTAGTCTGCTACGGTCGGTACCTTCCCGAAGCAACCTGCAGTCTATGGTCGAGTCTCCAGTCAGTCCTCGTTACTACGAGTGGATTTAAGTTTTTCCTGTTTTGTTTTCTCCTTGATATATCCAGGATTATTACTTTTGTCATATACTGGAATAAAGACTCTGTTTTCGTTAAGTCGCTTTTGGGTCCTCATTCACCAGCATAACAGAAGGATCCGACCAAGAATGGACCCAGCGACTACGGATTCTCGTAACACTGCCGTCGAGATCCAGGGAGCAATGCTCGGCAGACACGAGCAGGAATTGTCTGCTGCTCGTCATGCCGTTGAGACCCTGGCCGCTCAGGTTTCCGACCTCTCAGGACAGTTTCAGAGTCTTCGTCTCGTGCCACCAGCTACTTCCTGGTCTTCCGAGTCTCCGGAACCTAGGGTTAATAACCCACCATGTTACTCTGGGCAGCCCACTGAGTGCCGCTCCTTTCTCACCCAGTGTGATATTGTGTTCTCTCTCCAACCCAACACATACTCAGAGAGAGAGCTCGGATTGCTTACGTCATTTCACTCCTTACTGGTCGGGCTCGAGAGTGGGGCACAGCTATCTGGGAGGCAAGGGCTGAGTGTTCTAACAATTATCTGAACTTTAAAGAGGAGATGATACGGGATTTTGATCGTTCAGTTTTTGGTAGGGAGGCTTCTAGGGCCCTGGCTTCCCTATGTCAAGGTGATCGATCCATAACGGATTACTCTATAGAGTTTCGCACTCTTGCTGCCTCTAGTGACTGGAACGAGCCGGCGTTGCTCGCTTGTTTTCTGGAGGGACTCCACGCTGAGGTTAAGGATGAGATTCTCTCCCGGGAGGTTCCTTCCAGTGTGGCCTCTTTGATTGCACTCGCCATCCGCATAGAACGACGGGTAGATCTTCGTCACCGAGCTCGTGGAAGAGAGCTCGCGTTAACGGTGTTCCCCCTCTCCGCATCACAACCATCTCCTTCCTCCGGCTCAGAGACTGAGCCCATGCAGCTGGGAGGTATTCGCATCTCGACTAAGGAGAGGGAACGGAGGATCACCAACCGCCTTTGCCTCTATTGCGGTTCTGCTGGACATTTTGTCAATTCATGTCCAGTAAAAGCCAGAGCTCATCAGTAAGCGGAGGGCTACTGGTGAGCGCTACTACTCAGGTCTCTCCATCAAGATCCTGTACTACCATGTCGGTCCATCTACGCTGGACCGGTTCGGCTGCTTCATGCAGTGCCTTGATAGACTCTGGGGCTGAGGGTTGTTTTATGGACGAAGCATGGGCTCGGAAACATGACATTCCTCTCAGACAGTTAGGGAAGCCCACGCCCATGTTCGCCTTAGATGGTAGTCTTCTCCCCAGTATCAGATATGAGACACTACCTTTAACCCTCACAGTATCTGGTAACCACAGTGAGACCATTTCCTTTTTGATTTTTCGTTCACCTTTTACACCTGTTGTTTTGGGTCATCCCTGGCTAGTATGTCATAATCCTTCTATTAATTGGTCTAGTAATTCTATCCTATCCTGGAACGTTTCTTGTCATGTGAAGTGTTTAATGTCTGCTATCCCTCCTGTTTCTTCTGTCCCCTCTTCTCAGGAGGAACCTGGTGATTTGACAGGAGTGCCGGAGGAATATCATGATCTGCGCAAGGTCTTCAGTCGGTCCAGAGCCAACTCCCTTCCTCCTCACCGGTCGTATGATTGTAGTATTGATCTCCTTCCGGGGACCACTCCCCCTCGGGGTAGACTATACTCTCTGTCGGCTCCCGAACGTAAGGCTCTCGAGGATTATTTGTCTGTTTCTCTCGACGCCGGCACCGTAGTGCCTTCTTCCTCTCCCGCCGGAGCGGGTTTTTTTTTGTTAAGAAGAAGGACGGTACTCTGCGCCCCTGCGTGGATTATCGAGGGCTGAATGACATAACGGTTAAGAATCGTTATCCGCTTCCCCTTATGTCGTCAGCCTTCGAGATTCTGCAGGGAGCCAGGTTCTTTATTAAGTTGGACCTTCGTAATGCTTACCATCTCGTGCGCATCAGAGAGGGGGACGAGTGGAAAACGGCGTTTAACACTCCGTTAGGGCATTTTGAGTACCGGGTTCTGCCGTTCGGTCTCGCTAATGCTCCAGCTGTTTTTCAGGCATTAGTTAATGATGTACTGAGATACATGCTGAACATCTTTGTTTTTGTCTACCTTGACGATATCCTGATTTTTTCACCGTCACTCGAGATTCATGTTCAGCACGTTCGACGTGTACTCCAACGCCTTTTAGAGAATTGTCTCTACGTGAAGGCTGAGAAGTGCGCCTTTCATGTCTCCTCTGTCACATTTCTCGGTTCTGTTATTTCCACTGAAGGCATTCAGATGGATCCCGCTAAGGTCCAGGCTGTCAGTGATTGGCCCGTTCCAAGGTCACGTGTCGAGTTGCAGCGCTTTCTAGGTTTCGCTAATTTCTATCGGCGTTTCATTCGTAATTTCGGTCAAGTTGCTGCCCCTCTCACAGCTCTTACTTCTGTCAAGACGTGCTTTAAGTGGTCCGGTTCCGCCCAGGGAGCTTTTGATCTCCTCAAGAAGCGTTTTACGTCCGCTCCTATCCTTGTTACTCCTGACGTCACTAAACAATTCATTGTCGAGGTTGACGCTTCAGAGGTGGGCGTGGGAGCCATTCTATCCCAGCGCTTCCAGTCTGACGATAAGGTCCATCCTTGCGCTTATTTTTCTCATCGCCTGTCGCCATCGGAACGCAACTATGATGTGGGTAACCGCGAACTGCTCGCCATCCGCTTAGCCCTAGGCGAATGGCGACAGTGGTTGGAGGGGGCGACCGTTCCTTTTGTCGTTTGGACTGACCATAAGAACCTTGAGTACATCCGTTCTGCCAAACGACTTAATGCACGTCAAGCTCGTTGGGCGTTGTTTTTCGCTCGTTTCGAGTTTGTGATTTCTTATCGCCCGGGTAATAAGAACACCAAGCCTGATGCCTTATCCCGTCTCTTTAGTTCTTCTGTGGCTTCTACCGATCCCGAGGGGATTCTTCCTGATGGGCGTGTTGTCGGGTTGACTGTCTGGGGAATTGAGAGACAGGTTAAGCAAGCACTCACTCACACTGCGTCGCCGCGCGCTTGTCCTAGTAACCTTCTTTTCGTTCCTGTTTCTACTCGTCTGGCTGTTCTTCAGTGGGCTCACTCTGCCAAGTTAGCTGGCCATCCCGGCGTTCGAGGTACACTTGCTTCTATTCGCCAGCGGTTTTGGTGGCCTACTCAGGAGCGTGACACGCGCCGTTTCGTGGCTGCTTGTTCGGACTGCGCGCAGACTAAGTCAGGTAACTCTCCTCCTGCCGGTCGTCTCAGACCGCTTCCCATTCCTTCTCGACCATGGTCTCACATCGCCTTAGACTTCATTACCGGTCTGCCTTCGTCTGCGGGGAAGACTGTGATCCTTACGGTTGTCCATAGGTTCTCTAAGGCGGCACATTTCATTCCCCTCGCTAAGCTTCCTTCCGCTAAGGAGACGGCACAAATCATCATTGAGAATGTGTTCAGAATTCATGGCCTCCCGTTAGACGCCGTTTCAGACAGAGGTCCGCAATTCACGTCACAGTTTTGGAGGGAGTTCTGTCGTTTGATTGGTGCTTCCGTCAGTCTCTCTTCCGGTTTTCATCCCCAGTCTAACGGTCAAGCAGAAAGGGCCAATCAGACGATTGGTCGCATATTACGCAGCCTTTCTTTTAGAAACCCTGCGTCTTGGGCAGAACAGCTCCCCTGGGCAGAATACGCTCACAACTCGCTTCCTTCGTCTGCTACTGGGCTATCTCCGTTTCAGAGTAGTCTGGGGTACCAGCCTCCTCTGTTCTCGTCCCAGCTCGCCGAGTCCAGCGTTCCCTCCGCTCAGGCGTTTGTCCAACGTTGTGAGCGCACCTGGAGGAGGGTGAGGTCTGCACTTTGCCGTTACAGGGCGCAGACTGTGAGAGCCGCAAATAAACGTAGGATTAAGAGTCCTAGGTATTGTCGCGGCCAGAGAGTGTGGCTTTCCACTCGTAACCTTCCCCTTACGACAGCTTCTCGTAAGTTGACTCCGCGGTTCATTGGTCCGTTCCGTGTCTCCCAGGTCGTCAATCCTGTCGCTGTGCGACTGCTTCTTCCGCGACATCTTCGTCGCGTCCACCCTGTCTTCCATGTCTCCTGTGTCAAGCCCTTTCTTCGCGCCCCCGTTCGTCTCCCCCCCCCCCCCGTCCTTGTCGAGGGCGCACCTATTTACAAGGTACGTAGGATCATGGACATGCGTTCTCGTGGACGTGGTCACCAGTACTTAGTGGATTGGGAGGGTTACGGTCCTGAGGAGAGGAGTTGGGTTCCATCTCGGGACGTGCTGGACCGTTCGCTGATTGATGATTTCCTCCGTTGCCGCCAGGGTTCCTCCTCGAGTGCGCCAGGAGGCGCTCGGTGAGTGGGGGGGTACTGTCATGTTTTGTCTTTGGTTATCATGTCTTGTCTCTGTGCTTCCCTTCTATTCGTTTCCCTCTGCTGGTCTTATTAGGTTCTTTCCCTCTTTCTATCCCTCTCTTCCCCTCCCTCTCTCCCTCTCTCGCTCTCTCTCCCTATCGTTCCATTCCTGCTCCCAGCTGTTCCTCATTTTCCTAACTACCTCATTTACTCTTTTCACACCTGTCCCCTATTTTGCCCTCTGATTAGAGCCACTATTTCTCCCTCTGTTTTCCGCTTCTGTCCTTGTCGGATCCTTGTATGATGTTCGCTGTTCTGTGTCCTTGTCTCGCCCTGTCGTGTTTTGTCTTCTTCAGATGCTGCGTGTGAGCAGGTGTCTTAGTCTGCTACGGTCGGTACCTTCCCGAAGCAACCTGCAGTCTATGGTCGAGTCTCCAGTCAGTCCTCGTTACTACGAGTGGATTTAAGTTTTTCCTGTTTTGTTTTCTCCTTGATATATCCAGGATTATTACTTTTGTCATATTCTGGAATAAAGACTCTGTTTTCGTTAAGTCGCTTTTGGGTCCTCATTCACCAGCATAACACTTTCCCTTTCCTTTCCCTCTCCTTCTGTCTTATGTAGGAAAAAGGAAACTGCACACTGCTCTTTCCTTTTTCCTCCATCTGGTTCAATTGTTGCCATGCACCTGCAAATAAGATTGCTCAGATGTGTGAGTGCCATTTGAAATTTGGACTTATGTCTTATGTAACCATGCCAAATGTAACATATCACACTCATTTGAGTGTTCCAGATTTTCACTTACCGTGTTACGTCTAGTCTATGAGACCAGGCTACAAAGGGAATCCACATTATTTTCAGGGGCATTTAAGTTTTGATTATCAATATCCCCATTTATGTCATGCCTTGGCCCTAAAACCCCCCAGTTAATACGAGTTAATGCATAGAGCAGTTCTTGTAAGATTACCTCCTAAAATCCCCTTTCCTCAACACAGGCAACCACCACGCTGTCTAGAAAACAGCTGCAATGACACACTCCATGTCTCCAAATCCTTGATGGATCTTCAGCTAAACAGTCTATGGCTGTATAATGTAATCGGAGGTAATCTCACTGTGAGATAATGGTATAAAAAAGACAACCTTCACATTTCAGTTTGACCTTATCAGAATCTTTCATCTAGACTTTCTGATTCGCTGGGGCTTGCAGCCCAAACACTGTTCTATGATGACCTATTATGGGTATATTTTGCTTCTTTGTACTGCTGGAGATTGTTTTCCCTTTCTGCACCTGTCAGTCCTGCCACCATTTTCCCCATCTGCCAAAACAATGATCTAGGCACTGAACCATAGGCCTTTTCCTTTTGCCCGATAACGTCTGTGAGAGGAGAGGACACTCGTAATGTCACCTTAGGCTCTCTTTTTCTGACACTGTGTGGGAGAGGACAGGACACTGGTAAAATCAGGAGGACACTGCGCTGTCCTAGCACCAGTAGGTCTCTCCTCCGTATGAATCCAATGTGAATGTGGTTGATGGGGCGGAGGACACACATCGTGGGTAATTGATCATCTCCATGTCCTGAGAACAATTGTTCCCTTGACGGGTGAGAAGGGGAGAATGAAGGGGAATGAGAGAAGAGAATAGAGAGAGAAGGCAATCAGAAGAAGTGCTGATAAGGGGCTTTTTATCCTCATTTCCACCGTCAATCTAATTGTATGAGTTTCTGTGTCACTTTCAGAAAAGCAGCAAGCAGGAAGTCAATGGTGACAAAGGAGGATGGCTGAACCCTCATCTGTCAGGCAGAGTATGTAGAAAAGGAAGGAAAGACCCGAGAGGAAGAGAGTGGAAGGGGGAGGTGTAGAGTTTCACCTTCGTCAGCAGGTTCCTTTAACAAAAGACTGGCACTGCTTTGTGCTGTCACAGCGATGGCTGGAGAGGATCCCGAAGGGAGTTGGTATAAGGATTGTACTCTGCTTAAAAATGTGTTAAATAGTTAACACGCTGTGTCTTCACCTTATGGAGAGAGGTGAGACAGAGTGCAGTGTGTAACATGAATTAAACATATAAGTACCGGTAGCTTTGAACGTCCTCTGTAGGAGATAAGTAATAGCATACATTTACAGTGAAAACACAGGCTTACTTGTCTTCTAAGAAGAAAAAAGAAAGAGTAGACATGAGGGATCATGTGTCGAGGATTCCAACGAGAAGTGCATTTCTGAATATACTATGAGCTCAAATTCAGCTACTAAGGTTTGACATTTAACTAAATCTAAATCAAATTGTATTTATCACATGCGCTGAATACAACGGGTGTAGAAATGCTTACTTTACAAGCCCTTAACCAACAATGCAATTCTAAGAAAAATAAGAGTTACGAAAATATGTACTAAAGGCTATATTCTGGGGGTATCGGTTTTGCGAGTCAATGTGCGGGGTACAGGTTAGTCGAGGTAATTGAGATAATATGTACATGTAGATAGGGGTAAATAGTCTGGGTAGCTTTTTGATGAACTGTTCAGCAGTCTTATGGCTTGGGGGTAGAAGCTGTTATGGAGCCTTTTGGACCTCGTTTTCCTTTAGTCCACGATCAGCTCCATTGTCTTGATCACGTTGAGGGAGATGTTGTTGTCCTGGTACCACACTGCCAGGTCTCTGACCTCCCCATAGGGTATCTCACCGTTGTTGGTGATCAGGCCTACCACTGTTGTCTTATCGGCAAACTTAATGATGGTGTTGCATACGTGCTTGGCATGCAGTCGTGGTTGAACATGGAGTACAGGAGGTGACTAAGCATGCACCCCTGAGGGGCCCCAGTGTTGAGGATAAGCGTGGCAGATGTGTTGTTACCTACCCTTACCACCCATCAGGAAGTCCAGGATCCAGTTGCAGAGGGAGGTGTTTAGTCCCAGGTCCTTACCTTAGTGATGAGCTTAGAGGGCACTATGGTGTTGAACACTGAGCTGTAGTTAATCAATAGCATTTTCACATAGGTGTTCCTTTTTTCAAGGTGGGAAGGGCAGTGTGGAGTGCAAAGGAGATTGCTGCATCTGTGGATCTGTTTGGGCGGTATGCGAGTTGGAGTGGGTCTAGGATTTCTGGGATGATGGTGTTGATGTGAGCCATGACCAGCCTTTCATAGCACTTCATGGCTACAGACCTGAGTGCTACGGGTCGGTAGCCATTTAGGCAGGTTACCTTGGCGTTCTTCGGCATAGGGACTATGGTGGTCTGCTTGAAACATGTTGGTATTACAGACTCGGTCAAGGACAGGTTGCTGACCTGTTTAAAGGTCTTACTCACATCGGCTATGGAGAGTGTGATCACACAGTCGTCCAGAACAGCTGGTGCTCTCATGCATGCTTAAGTGTTGCTTGCCTCGAAGTGCGCATAGAAGTCATTTAGCTCCTCTGATAGGCTTGTATCAGTGGGCAGCTCGCGGCTGGGCTTCCCTTTGTAGTCCGTAATAGTTTGCAAGCCCTGCCACATCCGACGAGCGTCAGAGCCAGTGTAGTAGGATTCTATCTTAGTCCTGTATTGACTCGTTGCCTGTTTGATGGTTCATCAGAGGGCATTGCACTTATCTCATAAGTTTCTGGGTTAGTGTCCCACTCCTTGAAAGCGGCAGCTCTAACCGTTAGCGAATGTTGCCTGTAATCCATGGCTTCTGGTTGGGTTATGTACATACTGTCACTGTGGGGATGACATCATCAATGCACTTGGTATACTCCTCAATGCCATCGGATGAATCCTGTCTGGTACCTGCAAATAGGACACACACAGTTGGTGTATCAGGTTGAATGAATCATTTTTAGTATTGAAGAAAGAGCTGAATGTTAGATATCCACAGCAACCTAAAATGTTTTTTTTAGTTCCCTAAAATGAGAGAAAAAAATGGACTGGAATATAAAAGCATAAGTAATTTGATAGAGCCTGCGAATGCTTCAGTATGACACCTGTCTCTTTCATGGAGACTACCCACCGGCAGGCAGACAGGAAGCGGTGGAATGGAAAGATGTGGAGTGGTGGGTATCGAGATATTGATTGCTGTGTCCTTGCGGTGACGGAAATACTCTGCATTCTCTAAATTGTATGGACTAAAGAGTAATCTAACAATTTAAAGTGTGTGTGTGTGTGTGTGTGTGTGTGTGTGTGTGTGTGTGTGTGTGTGTGTGTGTGTGTGTGTGTGTGTGTGTGTGTGTGTGTGTGTGTGTGTGTGTGTGTGTGTGTGTGTGTGTGTCTGTGAGTGCATGCGCTGTAAATAGATGTGCTATTATGCGGGGGCATGACTGATAATAACCGGAGGGTATTTGGTTTGATCCCAGTCAAAGCAATGGGGGCGGAGAGCTGTGATAGAAAGCTCTCTGCGGTTCAAAATTCAAATGCAAAAAGCCTGCCCTCGTCTGGGATATATTAAGGTAAATAGAATCTCACGCTCCCTTATTCAACGTCTTTCTAGAGTGTGTTGTTCAACATTTCCATCTAGATTCAATAACTTTGCAATAGAGAGGCCATGATTTCCTTAAATTCATGATATGAAAGAAATGCTGACGCATGGTGTCAAAAGTGAGATAATTCAAACTCCAGGAATGGAGGACACTTTAATCAGGTTTCATTTAAACCATTAGGGGTCATAAAAGCAAGGTTCACTGACAATATGTCATTATGACATATCTGACACATACTAACTTATCAATCAATCAATAAATAGACTCTGCCATGCTTCTACCATTTTTGTCATTGTACGCTCTCTTTGACATTGTTACCAATCAGTCACAGCTCATTTCCTCAAACATGATACATCTACTGTCACATTTACCTTTAACACAAGACCAAAAGATGTACTTTATGTGTAAGTCATTTAAACGACACTTAATTGCCACGACAGTTAGTGTGAGTAAATTAAACTTGTCGCTCATGTCAGTCAACTCTATTACCTCCAGTAACTCGAAGACTTGCAGAGCACGTTAACGACGATTGCCAAAGATACACTTTTACACATTGTAGCACTCATACCAATGGCACCTACAGTACATGATTAAAATACCTATCATGATTGAGATGTTGGAGCTAGAGAAATGCTACCAAACCTATTCTGAGGCGCACAAATCAAGCTTCGGTCAAGGCAGCAATGGAAATGCAGAAATACTTTATACTTTAGAATAAGATTATAGTACGGTGTCCGTATCAGGACTATTCTAATATGGACAGTATAATACAGTATGAAAGTGAAACTTTGTTGTGATTCTACTGCAGATTCT